>NC_143040.1:3932500-3942500 GCF_057628025.1 Oncorhynchus mykiss
ATGAACCAGTAGAACCCCATTAACATGATACTACAACATTCTATAACAGCCATGTTAGAACCACATTAACATGACACTACAACATTCTATAACAGCCATGTTAGAACCCCACTAAATGACACTACAACATTCTATAACAGTCATGTTAGAACCCCATTAACATGACACTACAACATCCTATAACAGCCATGTTAGAGCCCCATTAACATGACATTAACATGATTAACATATATCTAACCCATTATACCATCATTGACCTGCTTGGAACCTCTCTAACCCATTATACCATCATTGACCTGCTTGGAACCTCTCTAACCCATTATACCATCATTGACCTGCTTGGAACCTCTCTAACCCATTATACCATCATTGACCTGCTTGGAACCTCTCTAACCCATTATACCATCATTGACTTGCTTGGAACCTCTCTAACCCATTATACAATCATTGACTTGCTTGGAACCTCTCTAACCCGTTATGCCATAATTGACTTGCTTGGAACCTCTCTAACCCATTATACCATCATTGACCTGCTTGGAACCTCTCTAACCCATTATACCATCGTTGACTTGCTGACATGACTCGTTGACATTATACCATCGTTGTCCGTTCCACAGATTATATGTCTATGGTTAGATCTGGGTCACGTAGATTGTGGGTGCAGCCTTACAGACATGATTTAGATAGAAAAACTGTGCCTTGCATTAAGTATTCACGGCCCTTAGGACTTTTCCAACATTTTATTGTGTTACTACCTGGAATTAAAATGGATAGATAATCTTTTTTTTTTTTTTGTCAACAATCTACTCAAAATAGTGGAAGAAAAAACATTTGGTAAAGATGAATAAAAAAAGGTTATACCAAAACATATAGTTGTTGAATAAGTATTCATCCCCTTTGTTTGGAAAAAACTAAATTAGTTCATGACTCAAATGTGGCCTAATAAAGGACATGATACCTTACAAGGACTCACTCTGTGTGAGATAACAGGGGTCGACATGATTTTTGAATGAACAACCCCTTCCTCTGTCCCCTATACATACAACATCTGTAAGGTTCCTCAGTCTAGTAGTGAATGACCACTCCTTCCTCTGTCCCCCATACATACAACATCTGGAAGGTTCCTCAGTCTAGTAGTGAATGACTAACCCTTCCTCTGTCCCCCATACATACAACATCTGTAAGGTCCCTCAGTCTAGTAGTGAATGACTAACCCTTCCTCTGTCCCCCATACATACAACATCTGGAAGGTCCCTCAGTCTAGTAGTGAATGACTAACCCTTCCTCTGTCCCTCGTACATACAACATCTGGAAGGTTCCTCAGTCTAGTAGTGAATGACTAACCCTTCCTCTGTCCCCCATACATACAACATCTGGAAGGTCCCTCAGTCTAGTAGTGAATGACCAACCCTTCCTCTGTCCCCTATACATACAACATCTGGAAGGTCCCTCAGTCTAGTAGTGAATGACTAACCCTTCCTCTGTCCCCTATACATACAACATCTGGAAGGTTCCTCAGTCTAGTAGTGAATGACTAACCCTTCCTCTGTCCCTCGTACATACAACATCTGGAAGGTTCCTCAGTCTAGTAGTGAATGACTAACCCTTCCTCTGTCCCTCGTACATACAACATCTGGAAGGTTCCTCAGTCTAGTAGTGAATGACTAACCCTTCCTCCGTCCCTCGTACATACAACATCTGGAAGGTTCCTCAGTCTAGTAGTGAATGAACAACCCTTCCTCTGTCCCCTATACATACAACATCTGGAAGGTCCCTCAGTCTAGTAGTGAATGACCACTCCTTCCTCTGTCCCCTATACATACAACATCTGGAAGGTCCCTCAGTCTAGTAGTGAATGACCACTCCTTCCTCTGTCCCCCATACATACAACATCTGGAAGGTCCCTCAGTCAAGTATCGCATTTCAAGCACAGATTCAACTATATACAAAGACCAGGAATCTTTATGAAACCCTCATAAAGAGGGGCAGTGATTGGTAGATGGGTAACAATAACAAAATGATACATTTAATATCTCTTTAAGCATGGTCAAGTTAATAATTATGTTGTGGATTACTTAATAAACCACCCAGACACATCAAAGATACAGTCGTCCTTCTGAACTGAGCTGCAGGAGAGGAAGGAAACTGCTCAGGGATGTTACCATCAGGACATGGGTGAATTTAAAACAGTTACAGAGTTCAAATGTCTGTGATGGAAGAAAACTGAGGATGGACATTGAGGAACAACATGGCAGTGACTCCATCGTAACTGTAACGGTTTTCTGTCTGTGATGGGAGAAAACTGAGGATGGACATTGAGGAACAACATGGCAGTGACTCCATCGTAACTGTAACGGTTTTCTGTCTGTGATGGGAGAAAACTGAGGATGGACATTGAGGAACAACATGGTAGTGACTCCATCGTAACTGTAACGGTTTTCTGTCTGTGATGGGAGAAAACTGAGGATGGACATTGAGGAACAACATGGCAGTGACTCCATCGTAACTGTAACGGTTTTCTGTCTGTGATGGGAGAAAACTGAGGATGGACATTGAGGAACAACATGGTAGTGACTCCATCGTAACTGTAACGGTTTTCTGTCTGTGATGGGAGAAAACTGAGGATGGACATTGAGGAACAACATGGTAGTGACTCCATCGTAACTGTAACGGTTTTCTGTCTGTGATGGGAGAAAACTGAGGATGGACATTGAGGAACAACATGGTAGTGACTCCATCGTAACTGTAACGGTTTTCTGTCTGTGATGGGAGAAAACTGAGGATGGACATTGAGGAACAACATGGTAGTGACTCCATCGTAACTGTAACGGTTTTCTGTCTGTGATGGGAGAAAACTGAGGATGGACATTGAGGAACAACATGGTAGTGACTCCATCGTAACTGTAACGGTTTTCTGTCTGTGATGGGAGAAAACTGAGGATGGACATTGAGGAACAACATGGTAGTGACTCCATCGTAACTGTAACGGTTTTCTGTCTGTGATGGGAGAAAACTGAGGATGGACATTGAGGAACAACATGGTAGTGACTCCATCGTAACTGTAACGGTTTTCTGTCTGTGATGGGAGAAAACTGAGGATGGACATTGAGGAACAACATGGTAGTGACTCCATCGTAACTGTAACGGTTTTCTGTCTGTGATGGGAGAAAACTGAGGATGGACATTGAGGAACAACATGGTAGTGACTCCATCGTAACTGTAACGGTTTTCTGTCTGTGATGGGAGAAAACTGAGGATGGACATTGAGGAACAACATGGTAGTGACTCCATCGTAACTGTAACGGTTTTCTGTCTGTGATGGGAGAAAACTGAGGATGGACATTGAGGAACAACATGGTAGTGACTCCATCGTAACTGTAACGGTTTTCTGTCTGTGATGGAAGAAAACTGAGGATGGACATTGAGGAACAACATGGTAGTGACTCCATCGTAACTGTAACGGTTTTCTTGAGTTGAAGGAGTAGCGGACCAAAGTGCAGCATGGTTATTTTTTCTACATCTTTAATAAAGATGAAAATACAAAACAATCTACAAAAACAAGAAATGTGAAAAACCAAAAACAGTCCTATCTGGTGCCACAAACACAGAGACAGGAACAATCACCCACCAAAACCCCAACACCAAACAGGCTACCTAAATATGGTTCCCAATCAGAGACAATGACGAACACCTGCCTCTGATTGAGAACCATATCAGGCCAAACTTAGAAATAGATAAACTAGACATACAACATAGAATGCCCACTCAGATCACACCCTGACCAAACAAAACATAGAAACATACAATGCAAACTATGGTCAGGGTGTGACAGTAACGACTTAAATGACAGAATGAAAAGAAGAATACAAATATACAGAATAAAAATATTCCAAAACATGAATCTTATCTGCAACAAGTTACTAAAGTAATACTGTAACAAAAAAACGGCTACAAAGGAATACACTTTTTGGCCTAAATACAAAGCCTCATGTTTGGGGCAAATCCAACACATCACTGAGTAACGGCCTCCTTATTTTCCAGCATGGTGGTGGCTGCTTCATGGTATGGGTATGCTTGTCATCAGCAAATACTGGGGAGTTTTTCAGGATAAAAAGAAACGGGATAGAGATAAGAACAGGCAAAATCCTAGAAAAAAATACCTGGTTCAGTCTGCTTTACACCAGACACTGGGAGAGGAATTCATGACCTCCAATGTCTTGACAGCTTGAAGAATTTTGAAAAGAATAATGGGTTAATATTGTAATATCCAGGTGTGTAAAGCTCTTAGAGACTTACCCAAGAAGACTCCCAGCTGTAATGACTCTTAGAGACTTACCCAAGAAGACTCCTAGCTGTTATGACTCTTAGAGACTTACCCAAGAAGTCTCCCAGCTGTAATGGCTCTTAGAGACTTACCCAAGAAGACTCCCAGCTGTAATGACTCTTAGAGATTTACCCAAGAAGACTCCCAGCTGTAATGACTCTTAGAGATTTACCCAAGAAGACTCCCAGCTGTAATGACTCTTAGAGATTTACCCAAGAAGACTCCCAGCTGTAACGACTCTTAGAGACTTACCCAAGAAGACTCCCAGCTGTAATGACTCTTAGAGATTTACCCAAGAAGACTCCCAGCTGTAATGACTCTTAGAGATTTACCCAAGAAGACTCCCACCTGTAATGACTGCCAAAGGTGTTTCTCACATGTGTTTATTCAGGGAGGTGAATAATTATGAAATCAAGGTGTTTTATTTTGTATTAAACTTTTTTTCTTCCAGAGTATTTTGAGTAGATTGTTGACAAAAAATAAATAATAATTACAATTAAATGTAACCTTTATTTAACTAGGCACATCAGTTTAAGAACAAATTCTTATTTACAATGACGGCCCACCCCAGCCAAATCCTAACCCAGACGACGCTGGGCCAGTTGTGCGCCGCCCTATGGGACCAGGGACTGTAGTGACGCCTCCGTTAGGGGGTGAATACTTATGCAAGGCAGTCTATATAACGTAGGAAAGATTACTTCAGTATAGCTCTGTACAGGAAATGAATTTACTGAAAATAAAAGAGATCGTTGGTGTCGGTGGTAGAGGTCACATTCTGAACCCGACGTGGGCACCAGCACCAACACCGCCCGGCGTCGACCGTCTCCGTCGTCTCCTGTTGCCACGGTCCCCTGTATACCGGCAGGGCGGCCGCCGCCTCCTCCCAGTATTCCGGACGCTGGCGCTGGGACTTACTTGGGAACCTGGGGGGGTTTTAATATGATCATAGTCAGTCTGTCTGTATTTGTATCTATTACGGATCCCCATTAGATCTTGCGAAAGGCTAATCAAATCACATTTTATTGGTCACATACACATGGTTAGCAGATGTTATTGAGTGTAGTGAAATGCTTGTGCTTCTAGTTCCAACAGTGCAGTAAATATCCACAAGTAAACTAACAATTCCACAACTACTACCTTATACACACAAATCGAACTAAAGGGATGGAATAAGAATATGTGCATATAAGTATTCTTGTGCATATAAGTACGTGCATATAAGTACTCTATGTGCATATAAGTACTCTTCCTGGGGTTTATTAGGGATCCCCATTAGTTCCTGCCAAGGCAACAGCTACTCTTCCTGGGGTTTATTATGGATCCCCATTAGTTCCTGCCAAGGCAGCAGCTACTCTTCCTGGGATCCATTATGGATCCCCATTAGTTCCTGCCAAAGCAGCAGCTACTCTTCCTGGAGTTTATTATGGATCCCCATTAGTTCCTGTCAAGGTAGCAGCTACTCTTCCTGGGTTTATTATGGATCCCCATTAGGTCCTGCCAAGGCAGCAGCTACTCTTCCTGGGGTTTATTAGGGATCCCCATTAGTTCCTGCCAAGGCAACAGCTACTCTTCCTGGGGTTTATTATGGATCCCCATTAGTTCCTGCCAAGGCAGCAGCTACTCTTCCTGGGATCCATTATGGATCCCCATTAGTTCCTGCCAAAGCAGCAGCTACTCTTCCTGGAGTTTATTATGGATCCCCATTAGTTCCTGCCAAGGCAGCAGCTACTCTTCCTGGGGTTTATTATGGATCCCCATTAGGTCCTGCCAAGACAGCAGCTACTCTTCCTGGAGTTTATTATGGATCCCCATTAGTTCCTGTCAAGGCAGCAGCTACTCTTCCTGGGTTTATTATGGATCCCCATTAGTTCCTGCCAAGGCAGCAGCTACTCTTCCTGGGGTTTATTATGGATCCCCATTAGGTCCTGCCAAGGCAGCAGCTACTCTTCCTGGGGTTTATTATGGATCCCCATTAGGTCCTACCAAGGCAGCAGCTACTCTTCCTGGGGTTTATTATGGATCCCCATTAGTTCCTGCCAAGGCAGCAGCTACTCTTCCTGGGGTTTATTATGGATCCCCATTAGTTCCTGGCAAGGCAGCAGCTACTCTTCCTGGGGTTTATTATGGATCCCCATTAGTTCCTGCCAAGGCAGCAGCTACTCTTCCTGGGGTTTATTATGGATCCCCATTAGTTCCTGCCAAGGCAGCAGCTACTCTTCCTGGGGTTTATTATGGATCCCCATTAGTTCCTGCCAAGGCAGCAGCTACTCTTCCTGGGGTTTATTATGGATCCCCATTAGTTCCTGCCAAGGCAGCAGCTACTCTTCCTGGGGTTTATTATGGATCCCCATTAGTTCCTGCCAAGGCAGCAGATACTCTTCCTGGGGTTTATTATGGATTCCCATTAGTTCCTGCCAAGGCAGCAGATACTCTTCCTGGGGCCCAGCAACATTAAGGCAGTTATACAATTTTTAAAACATTACAAGACATTTCTCAATAGATTTCACAACATATTGCATCCGTTACCTGATGTGGAACAGAGTTCCATGTAGTCATGGATCTATGTAGTACTGTGGAATAGAGTTCCATGTAGTCATGTCTCTATGTAGTACTGTGGAATAGAGTTCCATGTAGTCATGGATCTATGTAGTACTGTGGAATAGAGTTCCATGTAGTCATGTCTCTATGTAGTACTGTGGAATAGAGTTTCATGTAGTCATGGCTCTATATAGTACTGTGGAATAGAGTTCCATGTAGTCATGGCTCTATGTAGTACTGTGGAATAGAGTTTCATGTAGTCATGGCTCTATATAGTACTGTGGAATAGAGTTCCATGTAGTCATGGCTCTATGTAGTTCTGTGGAATAGAGTTCCATGTAGTCATGTCTCTATGTAGTACTGTGGAATAGAGTTCCATGTAGTCATGTCTCTATGTAGTACTGTGGAATAGAGTTTCATGTAGTCATGGCTCTATATAGTACTGTGGAATAGAGTTCCATGTAGTCATGGCTCTATGTAGTACTGTGGAATAGAGCTCCATGTAGTCATGGCTCTATGTAGTACTGTGGAATAGAGTTCCATGTAGTCATAGCTCTATGTAGTACTGTGGAATAGAGTTCCATGTAGTCATGTCTCTATGTAGTACTGTGGAATAGAGTTCCATGTAGCCATGACTCTATGTAGTACTGTGGAATAGAGTTCCATGTAGTCATGGATCTATGTAGTACTGTGGAATAGAGTTCCATGTAGTCATGACTCTATGTAGTACTGTGAAATAGAGTTCCATGTAGTCATGGCTCTGTGTAGTACTGTGGAATAGAGTTTCATGTAGTCATGGATCTATGTAGTACTGTGGAATAGAGTTCCATGTAGTCATGGATCTATGTAGTACTGTGGAATAGAGTTCCATGTAGTCATGGCTCTGTGTAGTACTGTGCACCTCCCATAGTCTGTTCTGGACTTGGGGACTGGGAAGAGACCTCTGGTGGCATGTCTTGTGGGGGTATGTATGGGTGTCTGAGCTGTGTGCTAGTCGTTTAAACAGATGGCTCGGTGCATTCAACATGTCAATACCTCTCATAAATACAAGCAGTGATGAAGTCAATCTCTCCTCCACTATGAGCTAGGAGAGATTGACATGCATATTAGAGCCAGCAGTGCTGCCCTGTTCTGAGCCAGCCGTGCTGCCCTGTTCTGAGCCAGCCATGCTGCCCTGTTCTGAGCCAGTCGTGCTGCCCTGTTCTGAGCCAGCCGTGCTGCCCTGTTCTGAGCCAGCCGTGCTGCCCTGTTCTGAGCCAGTCGTGCTGCCCTGTTCTGAGCCAGCCGTGCTGCCCTGTTCTGAGCCAGCCGTGCTGCCCTGTTCTGAACCAGCCGTGCTGCCCTGTTCTGAGCCAGACGTGCTGCCCTGTTCTGAACCAGCCGTGCTGCCCTGTTCTGAGCCAGCCGTGCTGCCCTGCTCTGAGCCAGACGTGCTGCCCTGTTCTGAACCAGCCGTGCTGCCCTGTTCTGAGCCAGCCGTGCTGCCCTGCTCTGAGCCGATTTTCCTATGTCTCTCTTTGTGGCACCTGACCACGTGACTGAACAGTTGTCCAGATGCAACAAACTAGGGCCTGTAGGACCTGCCTTGTTGATAGTGTTGTTAAGAAGGTAGAAACTAGGGCCTGTAGGACCTGCCTTGTTGATAGTGTTGTTAAGAAGGTAGAAACTAGGGCCTGTAGGACCTGCCTTGTTGATAGTGTTGTTAAGAAGGTAGAAACCAGGGCCTGTAGGACCTGCCTTGTTGATAGTGTTGTTAAGAAGGTAGAAACTAGGGCCTGTAGGACCTGCCTTGTTGATAGTGTTGTTAAGAAGGTAGAAAATAGGGCCTGTAAGAAGGTAGAAACCAGGGCCTGTAGGACCTGCCTTGTTGATAGTGTTGTTAAGGTAGAAACTAGGGCCTGTAGGACCTGCCTTGTTGATAGTGATGTTAAGGCAGAGCATCGCTTTATTATGGACAGACTCCTCCCCATCTTAGCTACTACTGCATCAACATGTTTTGACCATGACAGTTTACAATCCAGGGTTACTCCAAGCAGTTTAGTCTCCTCATCTCCTTCTCCCTCCCTCCTCCTCCCCCTCCCTCCCGTTCCACTTCTCTTCCCTTCGCTTCCTTCTTATGTCCTCTTCCTCCCTCAATTCCCCTCCTCCCTCCTCTCTCTCCTCTCTCCCGTTCCACTTCTCTTCCCTTCGCTTCCTTCTTATGTCCTCTTCTTCCCTCCAGCCGTGCTGCCCTGTTCTGAGCCAGCCGTGCTGCCCTGTTCTGAACCAGCCGTGCTGCCCTGTTCTGAGCCAGACGTGCTGCCCTGTTCTGAACCAGCCGTGCTGCCCTGTTCTGAGCCAGCCGTGCTGCCCTGCTCTGAGCCGATTTTCCTATGTCTCTCTTTGTGGCACCTGACCACGTGACTGAACAGTTGTCCAGATGCAACAAACTAGGGCCTGTAGGACCTGCCTTGTTGATAGTGTTGTTAAGAAGGTAGAAACTAGGGCCTGTAGGACCTGCCTTGTTGATAGTGTTGTTAAGAAGGTAGAAACTAGGGCCTGTAGGACCTGCCTTGTTGATAGTGTTGTTAAGAAGGTAGAAACCAGGGCCTGTAGGACCTGCCTTGTTGATAGTGTTGTTAAGAAGGTAGAAACTAGGGCCTGTAGGACCTGCCTTGTTGATAGTGTTGTTAAGAAGGTAGAAACTAGGGCCTGTAGGACCTGCCTTGTTGATAGTGTTGTTAAGAAGGTAGAAACTAGGGCCTGTAGGACCTGCCTTGTTGATAGTGATGTTAAGGCAGAGCATCGCTTTATTATGGACAGACTCCTCCCCATCTTAGCTACTACTGCATCAACATGTTTTGACCATGACAGTTTACAATCCAGGGTTACTCCAAGCAGTTTAGTCTCCTCATCTCCTTCTCCCTCCCTCCTCCTCCCCCTCCCTCCCGTTCCACTTCTCTTCCCTTCGCTTCCTTCTTATGTCCTCTTCCTCCCTCAATTCCCTTCCTCCCTCCTCTCTCTCCTCTCTCCCGTTCCACTTCTCTTCCCTTCGCTTCCTTCTTATGTCCTCTTCTTCCCTCCATTCCCCTCCTCCCTCTTCCTCCCTCCCTCTCTCTACTCCCTCCTCTCCCTCCTCTCTCTCCTCCCTCCCCCTTC
>NC_143040.1:3945000-4012500 GCF_057628025.1 Oncorhynchus mykiss
ACTATAGTACAGAGAGTACAATATTACTATAGAACTATAGTATAGAGGGTATAGTATTACTATAGAACTATAGTACAGAGAGTACAGTATTACTATAGAACTATAGTATAGAGGGTATAGTATTACTATAGAACTATAGTACAGAGAGTACAGTATTACTATAGAACTATAGTACAGAGAGTACAGTATTACTATAGAACTATAGTATAGAGTATAGTATTACTATAGAACTATAGTATAGAGGGTATAGTATTACTATAGAACTATAGTACAGAGAGTACAGTATTACTATAGAACTATAGTATAGAGGGTATAGTATTACTATAGAACTATAGTATAGAGTATAGTATTACTATAGAACTATAGTATAGAGGGTATAGTATTACTATAGAACTATAGTACAGAGAGTACAGTATTACTATAGAACTATAGTATAGAGGGTATAGTATTACTATAGAACTATAGTATAGAGGGTATAGTATTACTATAGAACTATAGTACAGAGAGTACAGTATTACTATAGAACTATAGTATAGAGGGTATAGTATTACTATAGAACTATAGTATAGAGGGTATAGTATTACTATAGAACTATAGTACAGAGAGTACAGTATTACTATAGAACTATAGTATAGAGAGTACAGTATTACTATAGAACTATAGTACAGAGAGTACAGTATTACTATAGAACTATAGTATAGAGGGTATAGTATTACTATAGAATTATAGTACAGAGAGTACAGTATTACTATAGAACTATAGTATAGAGGGTATAGTATTACTATAGAACTATAGTACAGAGAGTACAGTATTACTATAGAACTATAGTATAGAGGGTATAGTATTACTATAGAACAGAGAGTACAATATTACTATAGAACTATAGTATAGAGAGTATAGTATTACTATAGAACTATAGTACATAGAGTACAGTATTACTATAGAACTATAGTATAGAGGGTATAGTATTACTATAGAACTATAGTATAGAGGGTATAGTATTACTATAGAACTATAGTACAGAGAGTACAGTATTACTATAGAACTATAGTATAGAGGGTATAGTATTACTATAGAACTATAGTATAGAGGGTATAGTATTACTATAGAACTATAGTATAGAGGGTATAGTATTACTATAGAACTATAGTATAGAGGGTATAGTATTACTATAGAACTATAGTATAGAGTATAGTATTACTATAGAACTATAGTATAGAGTACAGTATTACTATAGAACTATAGTATAGAGTATAGTATTACTATAGAACTATAGTACAGAGAGTACAGTATTACTATAGAACTATAGTATAGAGGGTATAGTATTACTATAGAACTATAGTATAGAGGGTATAGTATTACTATAGAACTATAGTACAGAGAGTACAGTATTACTATAGAACTATAGTATAGAGGGTATAGTATTACTATAGAACTATAGTATAGAGGGTATAGTATTACTATAGAACTATAGTACAGAGAGTACAGTATTACTATAGAACTATAGTATAGAGAGTACAGTATTACTATAGAACTATAGTACAGAGAGTACAGTATTACTATAGAACTATAGTATAGAGGGTATAGTATTACTATAGAACTATAGTACAGAGAGTACAGTATTACTATAGAACTATAGTATAGAGGGTATAGTATTACTATAGAACAGAGAGTACAATATTACTATAGAACTATAGTATAGAGGGTATAGTATTACTATAGAACTATAGTACAGAGAGTACAGTATTACTATAGAACTATAGTATAGAGGGTATAGTATTACTATAGTACAGAGAGTACAATATTACTATAGAACTATAGTATAGAGGGTATAGTATTACTATAGAACTATAGTACAGAGAGTACAGTATTACTATAGAACTATAGTATAGAGGGTATAGTATTACTATAGAACTATAGTACAGAGAGTACAGTATTACTATAGAACTATAGTACAGAGAGTACAGTATTACTATAGAACTATAGTATAGAGTATAGTATTACTATAGAACTATAGTATAGAGGGTATAGTATTACTATAGAACTATAGTACAGAGAGTACAGTATTACTATAGAACTATAGTATAGAGGGTATAGTATTACTATAGAACTATAGTATAGAGTATAGTATTACTATAGAACTATAGTATAGAGGGTATAGTATTACTATAGAACTATAGTACAGAGAGTACAGTATTACTATAGAACTATAGTATAGAGGGTATAGTATTACTATAGAACTATAGTATAGAGGGTATAGTATTACTATAGAACTATAGTACAGAGAGTACAGTATTACTATAGAACTATAGTATAGAGGGTATAGTATTACTATAGAACTATAGTATAGAGGGTATAGTATTACTATAGAACTATAGTACAGAGAGTACAGTATTACTATAGAACTATAGTATAGAGAGTACAGTATTACTATAGAACTATAGTACAGAGAGTACAGTATTACTATAGAACTATAGTATAGAGGGTATAGTATTACTATAGAATTATAGTACAGAGAGTACAGTATTACTATAGAACTATAGTATAGAGGGTATAGTATTACTATAGAACTATAGTACAGAGAGTACAGTATTACTATAGAACTATAGTATAGAGGGTATAGTATTACTATAGAACAGAGAGTACAATATTACTATAGAACTATAGTATAGAGAGTATAGTATTACTATAGAACTATAGTACATAGAGTACAGTATTACTATAGAACTATAGTATAGAGGGTATAGTATTACTATAGAACTATAGTATAGAGGGTATAGTATTACTATAGAACTATAGTACAGAGAGTACAGTATTACTATAGAACTATAGTATAGAGGGTATAGTATTACTATAGAACTATAGTATAGAGGGTATAGTATTACTATAGAACTATAGTACAGAGAGTACAGTATTACTATAGAACTATAGTATAGAGAGTACAGTATTACTATAGAACTATAGTACAGAGAGTACAGTATTACTATAGAACTATAGTATAGAGGGTATAGTATTACTATAGAACTATAGTATAGAGAGTACAGTATTACTATAGAACTATAGTATAGAGGGTATAGTATTACTATAGAACTATAGTATAGAGGGTATAGTATTACTATAGAACTATAGTACAGAGAGTACAGTATTACTATAGAACTATAGTATAGAGGGTATAGTATTACTATAGAACTATAGTATAGAGGGTATAGTATTACTATAGAACTATAGTACAGAGAGTACAGTATTACTATAGAACTATAGTATAGAGAGTACAGTATTACTATAGAACTATAGTATAGAGGGTATAGTATTACTATAGAACTATAGTATAGAGGGTATAGTATTACTATAGTACAGAGAGTACAATATTACTATAGAACTATAGTATAGAGAGTATAGTATTACTATAGAACTATAGTATAGAGAGTATAGTAATACTATAGTACTATAGTATAGATAGTACAGTATTAGTATAGAACTATAGTATAGAGAGT
Organism: Oncorhynchus mykiss; assembly: GCF_057628025.1. Classification (NCBI taxonomy): domain Eukaryota; kingdom Metazoa; phylum Chordata; class Actinopteri; order Salmoniformes; family Salmonidae; genus Oncorhynchus; species Oncorhynchus mykiss. The sequence continues at coordinate 3,948,495 of NC_143040.1, forward strand.
ATGGTATTACTACAGTACTATAGTACAGAGTACAGTATTACTATAGAACTATAGTATAGAGAGTGAAAGAGGGGGAGAGAGGGAGAGAGAGAGCAACCCTACCCACTAGAGAGAGAGAGAGAGAGAGAGGGAGAGAGAGAGGGGGAGAGAGGAACCCTAACCACTAGAGAGAGAGGGAGAGAGAGAGAGAGAGGAACCCTAACCACTAGAGAGAGAGGGAGAGAGGGGGAGAGAGCAACCCTAACCACTAGAGAGAGAGGGAGAGAGGGGGAGAGAGGGAGAGAGAGGGAGAGAGAGAGAGAGAGGGAGAGAGAGAGAGAGAGAGAGAGAGAGAGAGAGAGAGAGAGAGAGAGAGAGAGCATCCCTAACCACTAGAGAGAGAGGGAGGGATCTGTAACAGGCTAAATGAGAACTAATGAGGAAATCAAAACCTCTTTACTGTGGTAGTTAGGTTTGTCACTAATGGTGCTATTGATTCCTCTTTGTTCTGTGATTGAATATATGCATTAGGCTATCCTCCTCCTCCTCCTCCTCCTCCTCCTCCTCCTCTTCCTCATCCTCTTCCTCTCTCTAAACCCCCATCACTTCCTCTCCTTTTCTTTCCTCTCATCTCGTCTCCTATTTCTCAAATTTCTCTCTCTACTCTCTCTACTCTAGTATGTCTCTCTACTCTGTCTCTCTACTCTAGTATGTCTCTCTACTCTGTCTCTCTACTCTGTCTCTCTACTCTCTCTACTCTAGTATGTCTCTCTACTCTGTCTCTCTACTCTCTCTACTCTAGTATGTCTCTCTACTCTGTCTCTCTACTCTAGTATGTCTCTCTACTCTGTCTCTCTACTCTGTCTCTCTACTCTCTCTACTCTAGTATGTCTCTCTACTCTGTCTCTCTACTCTCTCTACTCTAGTATGTCTCTCTACTCTGTCTCTCTACTCTCTCTACTCTAGTATGTCTCTCTACTCTGTCTCTCTACTCTCTCTACTCTAGTATGTCTCTCTACTCTGTCTCTCTACTCTCTCTACTCTAGTATGTCTCTCTACTCTGTCTCTCTACTCTCTCTACTCTAGTATGTCTCTCTACTCTGTCTCTCTACTCTCTCTACTCTAGTATGTCTCTCTACTCTGTCTCTCTACTCTCTCTACTCTAGTATGTCTCTCTACTCTGTCTCTCTACTCTCTCTACTCTAGTATGTCTCTCTACTCTGTCTCTCTACTCTCTCTACTCTAGTATGTCTCTCTACTCTGTCTCTCTACTCTCTCTACTCTAGTATGTCTCTCTACTCTGTCTCTCTACTCTCTCTACTCTAGTATGTCTCTCTACTCTGTCTCTCTACTCTCTCTACTCTAGTATGTCTCTCTACTCTGTCTCTCTACTCTCTCTCTCTACTCTAGTATGTCTCTCTACTCTGTCTCTCTACTCTCTCTACTCTAGTATGTCTCTCTACTCTGTCTCTCTACTCTCTCTACTCTCTCTACTCTAGTATGTCTCTCTACTCTCTCTACTCTAGTATGTCTCTCTACTCTGTCTCTCTACTCTGTCTCTCTACTCTCTCTACTCTAGTATGTCTCTCTACTCTGTCTCTCTCTACTCTGTCTCTCTACTCTCTCTACTCTAGTATGTCTCTCTACTCTGTCTCTCTACTCTCTCTACTCTAGTATGTCTCTCTACTCTGTCTCTCTACTCTCTCTACTCTAGTATGTCTCTCTACTCTGTCTCTCTACTCTCTCTACTCTAGTATGTCTCTCTACTCTGTCTCTCTACTCTCTCTACTCTAGTATGTCTCTCTACTCTGTCTCTCTACTCTCTCTACTCTAGTATGTCTCTCTACTCTGTCTCTCTCTACTCTGTCTCTCTACTCTCTCTACTCTAGTATGTCTCTCTACTCTCTCTACTCTAGTATGTCTCTCTACTCTGTCTCTCTACTCTCTCTACTCTAGTATGTCTCTCTACTCTGTCTCTCTACTCTCTCTACTCTAGTATGTCTCTCTACTCTGTCTCTCTACTCTCTCTACTCTAGTTTGTCTCTCTACTCTGTCTCTCTACTCTCTCTACTCTAGTATGTCTCTCTACTCTGTCTCTCTACTCTCTCTACTCTAGTATGTCTCTCTACTCTGTCTCTCTACTCTCTCTACTCTAGTATGTCTCTCTACTCTGTCTCTCTACTCTCTCTACTCTAGTATGTCTCTCTACTCTGTCTCTCTACTCTCTCTACTCTAGTATGTCTCTCTACTCTGTCTCTCTACTCTCTCTACTCTAGTATGTCTCTCTACTCTGTCTCTCTACTCTCTCTACTCTAGTATGTCTCTCTACTCTGTCTCTCTACTCTCTCTACTCTAGTATGTCTCTCTACTCTGTCTCTCTACTCTCTCTACTCTAGTATGTCTCTCTACTCTGTCTCTCTACTCTCTCTACTCTAGTATGTCTCTCTACTCTGTCTCTCTACTCTCTCTACTCTAGTATGTCTCTCTACTCTGTCTCTCTACTCTCTCTACTCTAGTATGTCTCTCTACTCTGTCTCTCTACTCTCTCTACTCTAGTATGTCTCTCTACTCTCTCTACTCTAGTATGTCTCTCTACTCTGTCTCTCTACTCTCTCTACTCTAGTATGTCTCTCTACTCTGTCTCTCTACTCTCTCTACTCTAGTATCTCTCTCTACTCTGTCTCTCTACTCTCTCTACTCTAGTATCTCTCTCTACTCTGTCTCTCTACTCTCTCTACTCTAGTATCTCTCTCTACTCTGTCTCTCTACTCTCTCTACTCTAGTATCTCTCTCTACTCTGTCTCTCTACTCTCTCTACTCTAGTATGTCTCTCTACTCTGTCTCTCTACTCTCTCTACTCTAGTATGTCTCTCTACTCTGTCTCTCTACTATCTCTACTCTAGTATGTCTCTCTACTCTGTCTCTCTACTCTCTCTACTCTAGTATGTCTCTCTACTCTGTCTCTCTACTCTCTCTACTCTAGTATGTCTCTCTACTCTGTCTCTCTACTCTCTCTACTCTAGTATGTCTCTCTACTCTGTCTCTCTACTCTCTCTACTCTAGTATGTCTCTCTACTCTGTCTCTCTACTCTCTCTACTCTAGTATGTCTCTCTACTCTGTCTCTCTACTCTCTCTACTCTAGTATGTCTCTCTACTCTGTCTCTCTACTCTCTCTACTCTAGTATGTCTCTCTACTCTGTCTCTCTACTCTCTCTACTCTAGTATGTCTCTCTACTCTGTCTCTCTACTCTCTCTACTCTAGTATGTCTCTCTACTCTGTCTCTCTACTCTCTCTACTCTAGTATGTCTCTCTACTCTGTCTCTCTACTCTCTCTACTCTAGTATGTCTCTCTACTCTGTCTCTCTACTCTCTCTACTCTAGTATGTCTCTCTACTCTGTCTCTCTACTCTCTCTACTCTAGTATGTCTCTCTACTCTGTCTCTCTACTCTATCTCTCTCTACTCTGTCTCTCTACTCTCTCTACTCTGTCTCTCTCTACTCTATCTCTCTAGTATGTCTCTCTACTCTGTCTCTCTAGTATGTCTCTCTACTCTCTCTCTCTACTCTATCTCTCTACTATGTCTCTCTACTCTCTCTCTCTACTCTCTCTCTCTAGTATGTCTCTCTACTCTCTCTCTCTACTCTATCTCTCTAGTATGTCTCTCTACTCTCTCTCTCTCTCTACTCTGTCTCTCTCTACCAGGTCTCTCTACTCTCTCTCTCTGTCTACTCTGTCTCTCTCTACTCTACTCTGTCTTTCTCTACCAGGTCTCTCTACTATCTCTCTCTCTCTACTCTGTCTCTCTCTACTCTACTCTGTCTCTCTCTACCAGGTCTCTCTACTCTCTCTCTCTGTCTACTCTGTCTCTCTCTACTCTACTCTGTCTCTCTCTACCAGGTCTCTCTACTATCTCTCTCTCTCTACTCTGTCTCTCTCTACTCTACTCTGTCTCTCTCTACCAGGTCTCTCTACTCTCTCTCTCTCTCTACTCTGTCTCTCTCTACTCTACTCTGTCTCTCTCTACCAGGTCTCTCTACTCTATCTCTCTAGTATGTCTCTCTACTCTCTCTCTCTCTACTCTGTCTCTCTCTACCAGGTCTCTACTCTCTCTCTCTACTCTATTCTGTCTCTCTCTACCAGGTCTCTCTACTCTCTCTCTCTCTACTCTACTCTGTCTCTCTCTAATGTATCTCTCTCTACTCTGTCTCTGTCTACTCTACTCTGTCTCTCTCTACCAGGTCTCTCTACTCTCTCTCTCTACTCTACTCTGTCTCTCTCTACTATGTCTCTCTACTCTCTCTCTCTACTCTGTCTCTCTCTAATGTGTCTCTCTCTACCCTGTCTCTCTCTACCCTGTCTCTCTCTCTCTCTACTCTGTCTCTGTCTGACCTCCCCCCGACCCCCACTCCTCTCCCACTCTTTTATTTTTGTTGTTATGAACTCACCAAAGTAGCGAGTTCATACTCTGTTACACTTTTTCTGTGTGTATCGTATCAGTATCTAATAGGCAGAAGGAAGCTGAAGGTTTGGGCACAGAAGAAAGCCATCAAACATAGTTGAAGGGAAGTGCTTTAGGGGCTGGAGTTTCTCTCCCTCCCCACCCACCATCACTTCTAGAATACACTGCACTGAGACACACACACACACACACACACAGACACACCGCCCACAGACAAAAAGGCTATTTGATTTGGCCGAGAGAACGAGAGGTAATGACAATAACAACCACCAAGGCAAGACAAACCCAGCAATGGTTTACAGCAGGGTTTTAATACAGTCTTATAGTGGAGACCTACACTGATACAGTCTTATACTGGAGACCTCCACTGATGCAGTCTTATAGTGGCTGGAGACCTCCACTGATACAGTCTTATAGTGGAGACCTCCACTGATACAGTCTTATAGTGGAGACCTCCACTGATACAGTCTTATAGTGGAGACCTCCACTGATACAGTCTCATAGTGACCGGAGACCTCCACTGATACAGTCTTATAGTGTCTGGAGACCTCCACTGATACAGTCTCATAGTGGAGACCTCCACTGATACAGGCTTATAGTGGAGACCTCCACTGATACAGCCTTATAGTGTCTGGAGACCTCCACTGATACAGTCTTATAGTGGCCGGAGACCTCCACTGATACAGTCTTATAGTGGAGACCTCCACTGATACAGTCTTATAGTGGAGACCTCCACAGATACAGTCTTATAGTGGCCGGAGACCTCCACTGATACAGTCTTATAGTAGAGACCTCCACTGATACAGTCTTATAGTGGAGACCTCCACTGATACAGTCTTATACTGGAGACCTCCACTGATAGAGTCTTATAGTGGAGACCTCCACTGATAAAGTCTTATAGTGGACGGAGACCTCCACTGATACAGTCTTATAGTGGAGACCTCCACTGATACAGTCTTATAGTGGAGACCTCCACTGATACAGTCTTATAGTGGAGACCTCCACTGATACAGTCTCATAGTGACCGGAGACCTCCACTGATACAGTCTTATAGTGTCTGGAGACCTCCACTGATACAGTCTCATAGTGGAGACCTCCACTGATACAGGCTTATAGTGGAGACCTCCACTGATACAGCCTTATAGTGTCTGGAGACCTCCACTGATACAGTCTTATAGTGGCCGGAGACCTCCACTGATACAGTCTTATAGTGGAGACCTCCACTGATACAGTCTTATAGTGGAGACCTCCACAGATACAGTCTTATAGTGGCCGGAGACCTCCACTGATACAGTCTTATAGTAGAGACCTCCACTGATACAGTCTTATAGTGGAGACCTCCACTGATACAGTCTTATACTGGAGACCTCCACTGATAGAGTCTTATAGTGGAGACCTCCACTGATACAGTCTTATAGTGGACGGAGACCTCCACTGATACAGTCTTATAGTGGAGACCTCCACTGATACAATCTTATAGTGGAGACCTCCACTGATACAGTCTTATAGTGGAGACCTCAACTGATACAGTCTTATAGTGGCTGGAGACCTCCACTGATACAGTCTTAAATTGGAGACCTCCACTGATACAGTCTTATACTGGAGACCTCCACTGATAGAGTCTTATAGTGGAGACCTCCACTGATACAGTCTTATAGTGGCTGGAGACCTCCACTGATACAGTCTTAAATTGGAGACCTCCACTGATACAGTCTTATAGCGGAGACCTCCACTGATACAGTCTTATAGTGGAGACCTCCACTGATACAGTCTTATAGTGGCTGGAGACCTCCACTGATACAGTGTTATAGTGGCTGGAGACCTCCACTGATACAGTCTTATAGTGGAGACCTCCACTGATACAGTCTTATAGTGGAGACCGCCACTGATACAGACTTATAGTGGAGACCGCCACTGATACAGACTTATAGTGGAGACCTCCACTGATACAGTCTTATACTGGAGACCTCCACTGATAGAGTCTTATAGTGGAGACCTCCACTGATACAGTCTTATAGTGGCCGGAGACCTCCACTGATACAGTCTTATAGTGGAGACCTCCACTGATACAGTCTTATAGTGGAGACCTCCACTGATACAGTCTTATAGTGGAGACCGCCACTGATACAGACTTATAGTGGACGGAGACCTCCACTGATACAGTCTTATAGTGGCCGGAGACCTCCACTGATACAGTCTTATAGTGGAGACCTCCACTGATACAGTCTTATAGTGGAGACCTCCACTGATACAGTCTTATAGTGGCTGGAGACCTCCACTGATACAGTCTTATAGTGGAGACCTCCACTGATGCAGTCTTATAGTGGAGACCTCCACTGATACAGTCTTATAGTGGCTGGAGACCTTCACTGATACAGTCTTATAGTGGAGACCTCCACTGATACAGTCTTATAGTGGAGACCTCCACTGATACAGTCTTATAGTGGAGACCTCCACTGATACAGTCTTATAGTGGAGGCCTCCACTGATACAGTCTTATTGTGGCCGGAGACCTACACTGATACAGTCTTATAGTGGAGACCTCCACTGATACAGTCTTATAGTGGAGACGTCCACTGATACAGTCTTATAGTGGCCGGAGACCTCCACTGATACAGTCTTATAGTGGAGATATCCACTGATACAGCCTGTGTGTGTGTGTGTGTCTGTGTGTGTGTATGTATGTGTGGGAAACTCACTACAGGGAAAATCACTACAGGGAAACTCACCCACACTGTAAGCAGAGCTATAGCTCAGCAGGATAGACTATGAGTATCACAAACCCACAGCCTCTGGTCTAATATACTGCACTATATAGGGAATAGGGTGCCATAGGGCTCTGGTCTAATATACTGCACTATATAGGGAATAGGGTGCCATAGGGCTCTGGTCTAAAGTAATGCACTATATAGGGAATAGGGCTCTGGTCTAAACTAGTGCACTACATAGGGAATAGGGCTCTGGTCTAAAGTAGTGCACTATATAGGGAATAGGGCTCTGGTCTAAACTAGTGCACTACATAGGGAATAGGGCTCTGGTCTAAAGTAGTGCACTACATAGGGAATATGGTGGCATAGGGCTCTGGTCTAAAGTAGTCCACTACATAGGGAATATGGTGCCATAGGGCTGTGGTCTAAAGTAGTGCACTATATAGGGAATAGGGCTCTGGTCTAAAGTAGTGTACTATATAGGGAATAGGGCTCTGGTCTAAACTAGTGCACTACATAGGGAATAGGGCTCTGGTCTAAAGTAGTGCACTACATAGGGAATATGGTGGCATTGGGCTCTGGTCTAAAGTAGTGCACTACATAGGGAATATGGTGCCCTTTGGAACACAGAGTGAAGAGGGGTAGTAAACCCTGGTTGAAGTGGCCCAAGTCAGGGAACTGTGGAGTTATGAGGTCGGGGTTCAACTTTCTGCTGAAGTTTGTTTTTCCTGAGCAGCTGACATCAGCTACACCCATCGTATTTCATGGGAGTCTGACTGGATAGACACAGTCTGGTAACACAGTCTGGTAACACAGTCTACAGGTCTGAATCTAACATCTAGGGGCTGTGTCTCTACAGGGATCCATTAGGAACACAGTCTACAGGTCTGAATCTAACATCTAGGGGCTGTGTCTCTACAGGGATCCATTAGGAACACAGTCTACAGGTCTGAATCTAACATCTAGGGGCTGTGTCTCTACAGGGATCCATTAGGAACACAGTCTACAGGTCTGAATCTAACATCTAGGGGCTGTGTCTCTACAGGGATCCATTAGTAACACAGTCTGGTAACACAGTCTGGTAACACAGTCTACAGGTCTGAATCTAACATCTAGGGGCTGTGTCTCTACAGGGATCCATTAGTAACACAGTCTGGTAACACAGTCTGGTAACACAGTCTACAGGTCTGAATCTAACATCTAGGGGCTGTGTCTCTACAGGGATCCATTAGGAACACAGTCTACAGGTCTGAATCTAACATCTAGGGGCTGTGTCTCTACAGGGATCCATTAGGAACACAGTCTACAGGTCTGAATCTAACATCCAGGGGCTGTGTCTCTACAGGGATCCATTAGGAACACAGTCTGATAACACAGCCTGGTAACACAGTCTAAAGGTCTGAATCTAACATCTAGGGGCTGTGTCTCTACAGGGATCCATTAGGAACACAGTCTGGTAACACAGTCTGGTAACACAGTCTGGTAACACAGTCTACAGGTCTGAATCTAACGTCATTTAGGCTGACCAGTCCAATGACCATCAGTGTCCTGTATCGTAGACAAGGTTCTCTATCATTTAACTCACTCGCTGAGCCATAAAAAAAAATATATATATTTTTTTTTTTAACTAGGCAAGTCAGTTAAGAACAAATTCTTATTTACAATGACGGCCTACCCCAGCCAAATGACTCTGGGACAATTGTGCGTCGCCCTGTGGAACTCCCAATCACAGCCGGTTGTGATACAGCCTGGAATCGAACCAGGATCTGTAGTGACACCTCTAGCACTGAGATGCAGTGCCTTAGACCGCTGAGCCACTTCGGGAGCCCAAAAATAAGTGTCTCTAGAAGGTTTCCTGAGCTGTCTTGTCATAGCCTGAGTCTCTTCAACCTACATCACAAAGGCACCATATTCCCTAGAGGCCCATTTAGGATATCATTACATTTAGCTCACTCACCCATGAAGAGGTGTCTCTAGAAGCAGCCGTTAGCCGTCTCTCTCTCTGCTCTGTTTTGCGAAGACTTCGCCCCCCGACCTCCAGAGACTGGCCAGCCTGCCAGTAGACTGAGTCCCTACGAGGAGGCAGAGGTCTGCATGCTGGCATGGAGAACAGAATTCGAATTGTGATCGTTTGTAGTAGGCCCAATAGTAGGTCTGTGACTGTCGTCAAGATTCATCTTGTGAAAATGTTTCTCCATCAAATAATAGGATGTGTGGCGAACGGTTCAAATCTGCAGGTTTGGAAATCTATTTTTTTTTTTTAAATTTTTTTTTAGTATGGGGTAGATTTAGATTTTCAAAATAAACACTGTTAGATTGTTGCCATAGCGCTTGTGTAGAGGAATAGAAGGGTTCTTTTGTTTTGGTTACCGGGCCATTGTGATGCTGCAATAAATGGTTCTAAGATTGTGGTTCGGAATCTGGAATGGGTTGGTCGATTCTCAGGCATATTATTGGGTAACAATGCAAATACAGTCAGAATAATAATCATTATAATAATCATTTATTATATTTCTATAGCACTGTTCATAAGAATCTCAAAGCACTTTAAACGCAAAAAAAAAACTAACAACCAGTACATGAGTAGTCTAACTAGAGTTAGAACAACCAGTACATGAGTAGTCTAACTATAGTTAGATCAACCAGTACATGAGTAGTCTAACTAGAGTTAGAACAACCAGTACATGAGTAGTCTAACTAGAGTTAGAACAACCAGTACATGAGTAGTCTAACTAGAGTTAGAACAACCAGTACATGAGTAGTCTAACTATATTTAGATCAACCAGTACAGGAGTAGTCTAACTAGAGTTAGAACAACCAGTACATGAGTAGTCTAACTAGTTAGAACAACCAGTACATGAGTAGTCTAACTAGAGTTAAAACAACCAGTACATGAGTAGTCTAACTAGAGTTAGAACAACCAGTACATGAGTAGTCTAACTAGAGTTAGAACAACCAGTACATGAGTAGTCTAACTAGAGTTAGAACAACCAGTACATGAGTAGTCTAACTAGAGTTAGAACAACCAGTACATGAGTAGTCTAACTAGAGTTAGAACAACCAGTACATGAGTAGTCTAACTAGAGTTAGAACAACCAGTACATGAGTAGTCTAACTAGTTAGAACAACCAGTACATGAGTAGTCTAACTAGAGTTAGAACAACCAGTACATGAGTAGTCTAACTAGAGATAGAACAACCAGTACATCATCATGAATTTCCTAATTATTGTTAGACTTTGCCTCTATTGGTTGACCTAACTATAATTAGGTCAACCAATAGAGGCCAAGTCTAACGATAATTAGGTCAACCAATAGAGGCCAAGTCTAACGATAATTAGGTCAACCAATAGAGGCCAAGTCTAACGATAATTAGGTCAGCCAATAGAGGCCAAGTCTTTGAGTTCATGCATCCTCTAAAAGATGGAGAGGGACATATCATGATCAGAGGAAGGTGGTTGATGAACAGTCTAGTGATGATCTTTGTAGAGGGCTACTCTGGGAATCAGCCTGAGTGTCCTCCTTCCCTCTGAGTAGCACCCACTTGATGTCTCAGCAGCTCTGGGCACCAGAAAGTTCACCACACAGTTCAGAGTAGTAGCCAGTCGTCCTCACTACGAGCCCTCTACCATTCCTCTAGTGCTTCAGGTGACTCCTGAGTTTTCAAAAGACCAGGAACAGGCAGCCAAGGGTGAAACAACAACAAAGCTGGTACAGATGCATCATTCAAACAAAAACAACTAGCAAGCTGCCAGTCCATCTGCAAATATTTAAAAACACAATTTAAAAACACATAAATAATTTACCATGTACATGAGCTCTGTGCTTAGGCTGCTAGGGCGCCATGGCAACGTGTAGTTGTGTAAACCAACATAGACAACTTTGTGTGTGTGTGTGTGTGCAGGCGCCAATCAATACCTAGTTTAGTAAACTAAATGGTTAACACAAAATGGGTGACTTATTACTGCTTGAGTAGGCTGTTTCATGTGTGAAAGCTAGCCAACATGTAATTATGCCTGTGTGGTGTAAAATTGCTAAACCCTAAATCCCTTTTCAATCCAACGCGTGGATGATTCCTATTTGCTCAAAGCCTCCCACATCCACCGTTACTAGGAGACGATGACGAGGTGCATTGTGGGTATTGTATGTTTACAAACCCTTTCCCCAGAAGTGTAAACCCAGTTTATAGTTGTTTTAAAACTACATATCCCATAATGCAGTTCAGGACGCGTCCGCCTCTTCTAAACACATGACTTGAAGTACTCGGAGTTAGATAGACCGTAGCTCTGAAATTGCGTTTCATTTTTAAGATTTATTCCATCCATTTTCCGGTACGGTGCAAAAATGAAGTTCGGTTGTTTATTCGCGGTGTTGTGTCTCGCAGTCGGGGCGATTGCAGGAAAGTATTCTCGAGAAATGAACGATCAGAAACCGTCCGTGGACGGTAAGAGCACGGTGGAATTTAGGATAGCTAAACTCAACCAGGTGTGGGAGAAAGCGACCAGGGTAAGAAGTCAAGTCATGCTATTATTATAGTTTAGCTTTGTTTTACTTAAATATTAAGACAGTCGAGAGTGAATTGTCTTCGTTATCTGGTCCTAGTGGAGTCCAAAAGTTAGATAACGTTTTGTCTACACTTCCTTGGTCTATCCAACATTTTGTTTAGCTAACTTAGCTAGCTAACAGTTACCTTAGCTGATTTAGCTACCTATGCCAATCAAGTAACGTTGAAGTAGTTAGAGATGGCTGAGGTCTGATTGTACCCGGGTACTTTAAGGAACCGATTTCTCTCACACACAGACGAGACACACACTACACTTCCTCTATCCTCTCTCCCTTTCCCTCCTCCATCCTCTCTCCCTTTCCCTCCTCCATCCTCTCTCCCTTTCCCTCCTCCATCCTCTCTCCCTTTCCCTCCTCCATCCTCTCTCCCTTTCCCTCCTCCATCCTCTCTCCCTTTCCCTCCTCCATCCTCTCTCCCTTTCCCTCCTCCATCCTCTCTCCCTTTCCCTCCTCCATCCTCTCTCCCTTTCCCTCCTCCATCCTCTCTCCCTTTCCCTCCTCCATCCTCTTTCCCTCCTCCATCCTCTCTCCTTTTCCCTCCTCCATCCTCTCTCCCTTTCCCTCCTCCATCCTCTCTCCTCCATCCTCTCTCCCTTTCCCTCCTCCATCCTCTCTACCTTTCCCTCCTCCATCCTCTTTCCCTCCTCCATCCTCTTTCCCTCCTCCATCCTCTTTCCCTCCTCCATCCCTCTCTCCCTTTCCCTCCTCCATCCTCTCTCCCTTTCTTTTCCATCCACCCCTCTCTCTCATCATCCCGCCGTGTCTAGATGCAGTTGTCCCCAGTGCTCCAGTCTAACACCAGTCTCTCTCTTTCGCTCCATCCATCCCTCTCTCCTTCCTTCCTCTAGATGCAGTTGCCCCCAGTGCTCCAGTCTAACACCAGTCTCTCTCCTTCCTCTAGATGCAGTTGCCCCCAGTGCGTCAGGCAGAGCTCCACAGTGATCTGAAGATCCAGGAGAAAGATGAATTACAGTGGAAGAAGTCTAAGGCAGAAGGGATGGATGAGAATGGAGAGAGAGAGGCCAAGCTACGACGTGGCTTCAACGGTGAGAGATGGATGGATGGAGGGGGTGGGTGAGAGAGAGGCCAAGCTACGACGTGGCTTCAACGGTGAGAGAGAGGGATGGATGGAGGGGAGAGAGAGACTAGAAGGGAGGATGGTTTTAAATAACTACTTAAACTACCTACCTGACTGATGGAGAGAGAGGGAAGGACTAGGAGGGGGGGGGGGTTGTGTAAATAACACTACTTGGTGTAAATAACACCACTTAAACTAGAGCTTTATAAACAGTAGATTGTCTAGAGAGAGACAGAGCTGCTTTATAAACAGTTGGTTTTCTAGAGAGAGACAGAGCTGCTTTATAAACAGTAGATTGTCTAGAGAGAGACAGAGCTGCTTTATAAACAGTAGATTGTCTAGAGAGAGACAGAGCTGCTTTATAAACAGTTGGTTTTCTAGAGAGAGACAGAGCTGCTTTATAAACAGTTGGTTTTCTAGAGAGAGACAGAGCTGCTTTATAAACAGTTGGTTTTCTAGAGAGAGACAGAGAGCTGCTTTATAAACAGTAGATTGTCTAGAGAGAGACAGAGCTGCTTTATAAACAGTTGGTTTTCTAGAGAGACAGAGCTGCTTTATAAACAGTAGATTGTCTAGAGAGAGACAGAGCTGCTTTATAAACAGTTGGTTTTCTAGAGAGAGACAGAGCTGCTTTATAAACAGTAGATTGTCTAGAGAGAGACAGAGCTGCTTTATAAACAGTAGATTGTCTAGAGAGAGACAGAGCTGCTTTATAAACAGTTGGTTTTCTAGAGAGAGACAGAGCTGCTTTATAAACAGTTGGTTTTCTAGAGAGAGACAGAGCTGCTTTATAAACAGTTGGTTTTCTAGAGAGAGACAGAGAGCTGCTTTATAAACAGTAGATTGTCTAGAGAGAGACAGAGCTGCTTTATAAACAGTTGGTTTTCTAGAGAGACAGAGCTGCTTTATAAACAGTAGATTGTCTAGAGAGAGACAGAGCTGCTTTATAAACAGTTGGTTTTCTAGAGAGAGACAGAGCTGCTTTATAAACAGTAGATTGTCTAGAGAGAGACAGAGCTGCTTTATAAACAGTTGGTTTTCTAGAGAGAGACAGAGCTGCTTTATAAACAGTTGGTTTTCTAGAGAGAGACAGAGCTGCTTTATAAACAGTTGGTTTTCTAGAGAGAGACAGAGCTGCTTTATAAACAGTTGGTTTTCTAGAGAGAGACAGAGCTGCTTTATAAACAGTTGGTTTTCTAGAGAGAGACAGAGCTGCTTTATAAACAGTTGGTTTTCTAGAGAGAGACAGAGCTGCTTTATAAACAGTTGGTTTTCTAGAGAGAGACAGAGCTGCTTTATAAACAGTTGGTTTTCTAGAGAGACAGAGCTGCTTTATAAACAGTTGGTTTTCTAGAGAGAGACAGAGCTGCTTTATAAACAGTAGATTTTCTAGAGACAGAGCTGCTTTATAAACAGTTGGTTTTCTAGAGAGAGACAGAGCTGCTTTATAAACAGTTGGTTTTCTAGAGAGAGACAGAGCTGCTTTATAAACAGTTGGTTTTCTAGAGAGAGACAGGGCTGCTTTATAAACAGCAGATTTTCTAGAGAGAGACAGAGCTGCTTTAAAAAAGCAGAAAGGGCCTTGGGGAAGGTGTGTGGCTTGTTATAATGTCTCAGGGGTGTGAAGGCCTTGAGGAAGGTGTGTGGCTTGTTATAATGTCTCAGGGGTGTGAAGGCCTTGGGGAAGGTGTGTGGCTTGTTATAATGTCTCAGGGGTGTGAAGGCCTTGGGGAAGGTGTGTGGCTTGTTATAATGTCTCAGGGGTGTGAAGGCCTTGGGGAAGGTGTGTGGCTTGTTATAATGTCTCAGGGGTGTGAAGGCCTTGGGGAAGGTGTGTGGCTTGTTATAATGTCTCAGGGGTGTGAAGGCCTTGGGGAAGGTGTGGCTTGTTATAATGTCTCAGGGGTGTGAAGGCCTTGGGGAAGGTGTGTGACTTGTTGGGGTGTGAAGGCCTTGAGGAAGGTGTGTGGCTTGTTATAATGTCTCAGGGGTGTGAAGGCCTTGGGGAAGGTGTGTGGCTTGTTATAATGTCTCAGGGGTGTGAAGGCCTTGGGGAAGGTGTGTGGCTTGTTATAATGTCTCAGGGGTGTGAAGGCCTTGGGGAAGGTGTGTGGCTTGTTATAATGTCTCAGGGGTGTGAAGGCCTTGGGGAAGGTGTGGCTTGTTATAATGTCTCAGGGGTGTGAAGGCCTTGGGGAAGGTGTGTGACTTGTTGGGGTGTGAAGGCCTTGAGGAAGGTGTGTGGCTTGTTATAATGTCTCAGGGGTGTGAAGGCCTTGGGGAAGATGTGTGGCTTGTTATAATGTCTCAGGGGTGTGAAGGCCTTGGGGAAGGTGTGTGGCTTGTTATAATGTCTCAGGGTGTGAAGACCTTGGGGAAGGTGTGTGGCTTGTTATAATGTCTCAGGGGTGTGAAGGCCTTGGGGAAGGTGTGTGACTTGTTGGGGTGTGAAGGCCTTGAGGAAGGTGTGTGGCTTGTTATAATGTCTCAGGGGTGTGAAGGCCTTGGGGAAGGTGTGTCGCTTGTTATAATGTCTCAGGGGTGTGAAGGCCTTGGGGAAGGTGTGTGGCTTGTTATAATGTCTCAGGGGTGTGAAGGCCTTGGGGAAGGTGTGTGGCTTGTTATAATGTCTCAGGGGTGTGAAGGCCTTGGGGAAGGTGTGTGGCTTGTTATAATGTCTCAGGGGTGTGAAGGCCTTGGGGAAGGTGTGTGGCTTGTTATAATGTCTCAGGGGTGTGAAGGCCTTGGGGAAGGTGTGTGGCTTGTTATAATGTCTCAGGGGTGTGAAGGCCTTGGGGAAGGTGTGTGGCTTGTTATAATGTCTCAGGGGTGTGAAGGCCTTGGGGAAGGTGTGTGGCTTGTTATAATGTCTCAGGGGTGTGAAGGCCTTGGGGAAGGTGTGTGGCTTGTTATAATGTCTCAGGGGTGTGAAGGCATTGGGGAAGGTGTGTGGCTTGTTATAATGTCTCAGGGGTGTGAAGGCCTTGGGGAAGGTGTGTGGCTTGTTATAATGTCTCAGGGGTGTGAAGGCCTTGGGGAAGGTGTGTGGCTTGTTATAATGTCTCAGGGGTGTGAAGGCCTTGGGGAAGGTGTGTGGCTTGTTATAATGTCTCAGGGGTGTGAAGGCCTTGGGGAAGGTGTGTGGCTTGTTATAATGTGGTGGGGGTGTGAAGGCCTTGGGGAAGGTGTGTGGCTTGTTATAATGTCTCAGGGGTGTGAAGGCCTTGGGGAAGGTGTGTGGCTTGTTATAATGTCTCAGGGGTGTGAAGGCCTTGGGGAAGGTGTGTGGCTTGTTATAATGTCTCAGGGGTGTGAAGGCCTTGGGGAAGGTGTGAGTTGGGCCTAAGAACAGCCCTTAGCCGTGGTATATATTCTATATTCCCATTTCCAATGGGGGGGTGGCACTAATCATAGTGGGCAGAGCCAAACACGAGCTAGCGAGATCCTATTGGGCTCTTTCTAGCATGTATTTGCATATTTGTGTTAGGGAACGCCTACTCTGAAGTGCATGTGTGCAATAACTAAATTCAACCCTTAATTAACTCCTTTATAAACAACTATTTTACTTTAAAAAAAAAACTTTAACAATGAATGAAGTCTACAAAACTTAGTCCACTCTGTTAAATAACAGATTGTAATTTGGGGTAACAGAGAACTGTATCGAGATCAAATGTTTAATCGATGAGATAATGAGCAGAACGTCGTCCAAAATCCTCCCATCTCCACCTTCCGCCACCGCCGGCCACTGGGCTTCCTCTCATCACCATATTTGGTAGTGAGTGGAAACGCCAACCGGATGCCATTTTGTGTCTTCCCCTCCACCCCAGTGATCCTGGCTAAGTATGGGATAGTATGGTTTACTGGCGTCCATTTTGTGTCTTCTCCTCCACCCCAGTGATCCTGGCTAAGTATGGGATAGTATGGTTAACTGGCGTCCATTTTGTGTCTCCCCTCCACCCCAGTGATCCTGGCTAAGTATGGGATAGTATGGTTAACTGGCGTCCATTTTGTGTCTTCCCCTCCACCCCAGTGATCCTGGCTAAGTATGGGATAGTATGGTTAACTGGTGTCCATTTTGTGTCTCCCCTCCACCCCAGTGATCCTGGCTAAGTATGGGATAGTATGGTTAACTGGCGTCCATTTTGTGTCTCCCCCCACCCCAGTGATCCTGGCTAAGTATGGGATGGATGGGAAGAAGGACACCAGACCTCTAGAATCTAACAACCTGAAGGACCATGACATCAGAGAAGGAGACATGTTTGATGACCCCAGACTGGACAAACTGTGGAATAAGGTGAGAGAGGGGGGTGGGAGGGAGGGAGGAGGAGGAGGGAGGGGTGGGGTGAGGTGAGGAGGAGGGTCGGACGGGGTGGAGGGAGGAGGGAGGAGGAGGGAGGGACGCGTGGGGGGGAGGAGGAGGGTCGGACGGGGTGGGGGGAGGAGGAGGGAGGGACGGGTGGGGGGGAGGAGGAGGGTCGGACGGGGTGGGAGGAGGAGGGGGGGACGGGGTGGGGGGGGGGGGGGAGGAGGGTCGGACGGGGTGGGAGGAGGAGGAGGGAGGGGGGGACAGGGTGGGAGGAGGAGGGGGGGACGGGGTGGTGGGGGGAGGGCACTTGTTCTCTTCTCTTACCAGTCATTTCCTTTCAAATCAGTGACCAGAAATATGGTAATAACTCCCCCTAGGCCACGCCTCCACCAACCCAATGGCTTTAGATTAGTGGGAAGTAGTGAACGAGTGAACACTTCAGGAGAAAGGTGATATGATTGGGACGCACAGCCAGTTTCAGTATAACAGCGTCCATTTTGGGGATGAAGGTGCTCAGTTTCTTTCCCTCTATGGCTTTCACCCCAGTTTACAACCCAAGAAGTCATTTTGGGGCAACTTGTCTTCAGTTTCTCTCCCTCTATGGATTTCACCCCAGTTTACAACCCAATAAGTCATTTTGGGGCAACTTGTCTTCAGTTTCTCTCCCTCTATGGATTTCACCCCAGTTAACAACCCAAGAAGCCATTTTGGGGCGACTTGTCCTCATTCTTCCTTCTAACAGTGTAGTGGAAATGTTTCCCTACAGGCTAAGAGTTCTGGTAAGTTCTCAGAGGAGGAGATGCAGAGTCTGAAGAGGGAGTTTCAACACCACAAGGACAAGATCAGCGAGTACAACATCGTCATGGATACCGTCAGCCGCACGGAGGGTGAGAGGGCTTTTTACGCTCGTTCTTCTCTTTTGTCTGTCGTTCTGCCTCTGTCTCTCTCCTCTCTTCTCCTCTCCTCTCTCCTCTCCTCTCCTCTCTCCTCTCCTCTCCGCTCTCCTCTCTGCCTCTCTCTCCTCTCTTCTCCTCTCTCTATTTCTCTCCTCTCCTCTCCTCTCTCTCCTCTCTTCTCCTCTCCTCTCTCTCCTCTCTCTCTTCTCCTCTCTTCTCCTCTCTTCTCCTCTCCTCTCCTCTCTCCTCTCTTCTCCTCTCTCTCCTCTCTCTCTCCTCTCTCTCTCTCCTCCTCTCTTCTCCTCTCCTCTCTCTCCTCTCTCTCCTCTCTTCTCTCTCTCTCCTCTCTTCTCAAATCAAATCAAATGTATTTATATAGCCCTTCGTACATCAGCTGATATCTCAAAGTGCTGTACAGAAACCCAGCCTAAAACCCCAAACAGCAAGCAATGCAGGTGTAGAAGCACTCCTCTCCTCTCTTCTCCTCTCTCTCCTCTCCTCTCCCCTCTCTCTCTCCTCTCTCTCTCTCTCTCCTCTCTCCTCTCTCTCTCTTCTCCTCCTCTCTCTCTCCTCTCCTCCTCTCGTCTCTCTCCTCTCTCTCCTCTCCTCTCCTCTCCTCTCTTCTCCTCTTCTCTCCCCTAGTGATTGTCAGTGTTACCCAGTGATGAACTGTCACTTGGTTTAGGTTGAATTATAATGTAGTTGTTTGACAGCTGGTGATTGTGTGAAATATTACTTTTGGTTTTGTTGACAGCTGTTTTATTGATGAAAGTTAGTAGTGGCAGTGATTGTAGTGGTTTTCTCCACCAACAGTTAGTCACTCTGAATACCACTGTCTGCTAAACGACCTTCATGTATTTGTTGATTGTCTCCCTGTCTGTCTTCTCTCCCTCCTCATCCGTCCCTCCCTCCTCCAATCCCGTCCTTCTCTCCCTCATCCAATCCCGTCCGTCTCTCCCTCCTCGTCCTTCTCTCCCTCCTCGTCCTTCTCTCCCTCCTCGTCCTTCTCTCCCTCCTCGTCCTTCTCTCCCTCCTCGTCCTTCTCTCCCTCCTCGTCCTTCTCTCCCTCCTCGTCCTTCTCTCCCTCCTCATCCTTCTCTCCCTCCTCATCCATCCGTCCCACTCTCCTCCAATCCCGTCCTTCTCTCCCTCCTCATCCGTCCCTCCCTCCTCCAATCCCGTCCTTCTCTCCCTCATCCGTCCCTCCCTCCTCCAATCTTGTCCGTCTCTCCTCCAATCCCGTCCGTCTCTCCCTCCTCATCCGTCCCTCCCTCATCCCTCCCTCCTCCAATCCCGTCCTTCTCTCCCTCCTCATCCGTTCCTCTCTCCTCCAATCGCGTTCCTCCCTCCTCCAATCCCCTCCCTCCCTCCTCCAATCCCCTCCCTCCCTCCTCCAATCCCCTCCCTCCCTCTTCCCATCCCCTCCCTCATCTCTCTCCATCCCCTCCCTCATCTCTCTCCATCCCCTCCCTCATCTCTCTCCATCCCCTCCCCATCTCTCTCCATCCCCTCCCCCATCTCTCTCCATCCCCTCCCCCATCTCTCTCCATCCCCTCCCCCATCTCTCTCCATCCCCTCCCCCATCTCTCTCCATCCCCTCCCTCATCTCTCTCCATCCCCTCCCTCATCTCTCTCCATCCCCTCCCTCATCTCTCTCCATCCCCTCCCTCATCTCTCTCCATCCCCTCCCTCATCTCTCTCCATCCCCTCCCTCATCTCTCTCCATCCCCTCCCTCATCTCTCTCCATCCCCTCCCTCATCTCTCTCCATCCCCTCCCTCATCTCTCTCCATCCCCTCCCTCATCTCTCTCCATCCCCTCCCTCATCTCTCTCCATCCCCTCCCTCATCTCTCTCCATCCCCTCCCCCATCTCTCTCCATCCCCTCCCCATCTCTCTCCATCCCCTCCCCCATCTCTCTCCATCCCCTCCCTCATCTCTCTCCATCCCCTCCCTCATCTCTCTCCATCCCCTCCCCCATCTCTCTCCATCCCCTCCCCATCTCTCTCCATCCCCTCCCCCATCTCTCTCCATCCCCTCCCCCTCCCCCATCTCTCTCCATCCCCTCCCTCATCTCTCTCCATCCCCTCCCTCATCTCTCTCCATCCCCTCCCTCATCTCTCTCCATCCCCTCCCTCATCTCTCTCCATCCCCTCCCTCATCTCTCTCCATCCCCTCCCCCATCTCTCTCCATCCCCTCCCTCATCTCACTCCATCCCCTCCCCATCTCACTCCATCCCCTCCCCATCTCTCTCCATCCCCTCCCCCATCTCTCTCCATCCCCTCCCCCATCTCTCTCCATCCCCTCCCTCATCTCTCTCCATCCCCTCCCCCTCCCCCATCTCTCTCCACCCCCCCCCCCCCCCCCCCCTCTATAGAGATCCATAAGAATGTGATCTCTCCATTAGAAGGGGAAGTTAAACAACATGTCCTGCATCAGAAACACACCGACCTGAAGGACAAGATGAGGTGTGTATTAACGCTGTGTGTGTGTGTGTCCTGTGTGTTTTAACGGTGTGTGTGCATTAACGTTGTGTGTGTGTGTGTGTGTGCGTTTTTAAGGTTGTTTGTGTGCTTTAATGGTGTGTGTGTGTGTGTTTTAACGGTGTGTGTGTTTTAATGGTGTGTGTGTGTGTGTGTGTGTGTGTAGGGATCTGAACCAGGGCTTTGAACGCCTGAGGAAACTCAGCCACGAAGGCTTCAGCGAGGACAGCGGTGAGTGGTACACACACACACACACACACACACACAGTTGAGTGTGACTAGTTGTGATGTCCCCCTCCCTCCTCTCCAGAGTTTAAAGAGCCCAGGGTGATAGAGCTGTGGGAGATGGCACAGAGAGCCAACCTGACTGGGGATGAACTGGACTCGCTCAAGGTGTGTGTGTGTTTTCTTTCCATATCTGTTTTAAAGTGATCACTTTTCACAGTCTGGATCATAATGTTCTGTCCGGTTTGGGTGTGTCTCTCCCTGTGTGTGTGTGTGTGATCAGGAGGAACTGAAGCACTTTGAGACCAAGGTAGAGAAGCACAGCCACTACCAGGTAACCAATCAATTATTAATCAATCAGTTTTTTTCCCTCATCGACCTACACACAATACCCGATAATGACATCACAATACCCCATAATGACATCACAATACCCCATAATGACATCACAATGCCCCATAATGACATCACAATACCCGATAATGACATCACAATACCCCATAATGACATCACAATACCCCATAATGACATCACAATGCCCCATAATGACAAAGCAAAAAAAACTAAAATATGACATTTGCATAAGTATTCAGACCCTTTACTCAGTACTTTGTTGAAGCACCTTTGGCAGCGATTACAGCCTTGGGTGTGATGCTACAAGCTCGGTACACCTGTATTTGGGGAGTATCTCCCATTCTTCTCTGCAGATCCTCTCAAGCTCTGTCAGGTTGGATGGGGAGAGTTGCTGCACAGCTATTTTCAGGTCTCTCCAGAGATGTTTGATCATGTTCAAGTCCGGGCCCTTGCTGGGCCACTCAAGGACATTCAGAGACTTGTCCCGAAGCCACTCCTGTGTTGTCTTGGCTGTGTGCTTAGGGTCGTTTTCCTGTTGGACGGTGAATCTTCACCCCAGTCTCAGGTCCTGACTGCTCTGGAGCAGGTTTTCATCAAGGATCTCTCTGTACTTCACTCCGTTCATCTTTGCCTTGATCCTGACTAGTCTCCCAGTCCCTGCTGCTGAAAAACATCCCCTCAGCATGATGCTGCCACCTCCATGCTTCACCGTAGGGATGTTGCCAGGTTTCCTCCAGACTTGTTGTTCATGGTCTGGGAATCTTTAGATGCCTTTTGGCAAACACCAAGCGGGCTGTCATGTTCCTTTTACTGAGGAGTGGCTTCCGTCTGGCCACTCTACCATAAAGGCCTGGTTGGTGGAGTGCTGCAGAGATGGTTGTCCTTCTGGAAGGTTCTCCCATCTCCACAGAGGAACTCTAGAGCTTCGTCAGAGTGACCCTCGGGTTCTTGGTCACCTCCTTGACCAGGGCCCTTCTCCCCCGATTGGTCAGTTTGGCCGGGTGGCCAGCTCTATGAAGAGTCTTGGTTCCAAACTCCTTCCATTTGAGAATGATGGAGGCCACTGTGTTCTTGGGGACCTTCAATGCAGCATAAATGTTTTGGTACCCTTCCCCAGATCTGTGCCTCGACACAATCCTGTCTCGGCGCTCTACTGACAATTCCTTCGACCTTATGGCTTGGTTTTTGCTCTGACATGCACTGTCAACTGTGGGACCTTTATATAGACAGGTGTGTGCCTTTCCAAATCACGTCCAATCAATTGAATTTACCACAGGTGGACTCCAATCAAGTTGTGGAAACATCTCAAGAAAGATCAATGGAAACAGGATGCACCTGAGCTCCATTTAGAGTCTCATAGTGAAGGGTTTGAATAATTAATGTATTTCAGTTTTTTAAAATGTTATTTACATTTGCAAAGATTTGGGAATTGTTGATTACTCAATCCATTTTAGAATAAGGATGTAACGTAACAAAATGTGGAAAAGTGAAGGTCTGAATACACTGTCTTTTATTCACCTCGCTTGATGTCCCAAATGGGCCCATAAGGCACTTAGAGATCTGAGAGGGTTTGACAGGTGTAAGCAATATGGTGCTTTCACCAAGCAAGTGCCTAGGGCGTAGGGTCCATTTGGGATAGGACCACTCACTTTCTCCTCCCTCCCTCTCTCTCCTCTCTGATTCTCTCTCTTCCCTCTCTCCTCCCTGATTCTCTCTCTTCCCTCTCTCCTCCCTGATTCTCTCTCTTCCCTCTCTCCTCCCTGCTCTTCCCTCTCCCCCCTGCCTCTCTCTCCCTCTCCTCTCCTTCCTCCCTCCCCCTCTCAGGAACAGTTGGAGTTATCCCACAAGAAGCTGAGACATGTAGAAGCTCTAGGAGACAACGACCACATCCTGAGAAACCAGGAGAGATACAATAACCTGGCCGAGAAGACCAGAGAGATGGGATACAAGGTAGGAGAGATACAATAACCTGGCAGAGAAGACCAGGGAGATGGGATACAAGGTAGGAGAGATACAATAACCTGGCAGAGAAGACTAGAGAGATGGGATACAAGGTAGGAGAGATACAATAACCTGGCCGAGAAGACCAGGGAGATGGGATACAATAACCTGGCCGAGAAGACTAGAGAGATGTGGTGCAAGATAGGAGAGAGACAATAACCTGGCCGAGAAGACCAGAGAGATGGGATACAAGGTAGGAGAGAGACGATACCTGGCAGAGAAGACCAGAGAGACAATAACCTGGCAGAGAAGACTAGAGACAATAACCTGGCAGAGAAGACTAGAGACCATAACCTGGCAGAGAAGACCAGAGAGACAGTAACCTGGCAGAGAAGACCAGAGAGACAATAACCTGGCAGAGAAGACTAGAGAGACCATAACCTGGCAGAGAAGACTAGAGAGACCATAACCTGGCAGAGAAGACTAGAGAGACCATAACCTGGCAGAGAAGACTAGAGAGACCATAACCTGGCAGAGAAGACTAGAGAGACCATAACCTGGCAGAGAAGACTAGAGAGACCATAACCTGGCAGAGAAGACTAGAGAGACCATAACCTGGCAGAGAAGACTAGAGAGACCATAACCTGGCAGAGAAGACTAGAGAGACAATAACCTGGCAGAGAAGACTAAAGAGACAATAACCTGGCAGAGAAGACTAGAGAGATTTGTTGTAACGCCTCTCTCTCTCTCTTTCTCTCTCAGATGAAGAAGCACATGCAGGATTTAACCAGCAAGATCTCCCGTAAAGGACTGGACCGTAACGAACTGTAAGGGGTTACTCAGACGAGGCCCTGGGGGGGGGGACAGAAGGCCCTGGGGGGGAGGGGGGGGGCAGAAGGCTGTGTGTTTTCAACATCGGGACTCGAAACAACAAATTAAGTCTTGCTTCGTGTTTTTCTTGCCACAGTGGTTCAGAGTGGCGATGCTGCTGTCATGACAACCCTACGATGAACTGCTAATCTGCCCGTCTATATATATATACACACACACACACACACTTCCGTCCACATCGCTCTTTTGTAGACTACTTTTAATGAAATCAGTGTTTTTCCGCGTAAATCTCATTTGTGATCATGTTCCATTTGAATAATGATGAGCCTGCTTCTAATCTCAAATGGCACCCTATTCCCTACATAGTGCACTACGTTTGACCAGGGGCCCTATGGAAGTAGTGCACTGTGTCGGGAATAGGGTACCATTTGGGATGGAGAACGTGTCTTTCAGTGCCACTACTTGTTCTGTGTAAATATGTGTATATATATCCCTACTGTAGGTACATCTGATTATGCCCGTGTACCAAATGTCACCCTATTCCCTACATAGTGCACTACTTTAGACCAGAGCCCCCTGTACGTTCTTGATCAAACACCTACTAACTTTGATCAAGAGTTTTATTCTGAAAGTATTTGAGACGACCACATATTACCACCATCGAACCTTTTCTAGGGAAATAGCTGCGTCGCCGTAGTAACGCGCGGTATCAGTGGAGTTGACGACGACGTCGCCGTAGTAACGCGCGGTATCAGTGGATTTGACGACGTCGCCGTAGTAACGCGCGGTGTCAGTGGATTTGACAACATCACCATAGTAACACGTGGTATTAGTGGATTTGACGACATCGCCATAGTAACACATAGGATCATTGGTATATCAGAAAATCTCAAGAACTCCTCCGTGACCTTTGGCCTAATGGTGAAATCCCCGAGCGGTTTCCATCCTCTCTGGCAACTCGGTTAGGACGGACGCCTGAATCTTTTGCAGTGACTTGGTGTGTTGATATTCAATGTCTGCTTTCAGCGTTTTATTCATCTACCAAAATGAGGTGCCCTTCTTTTTGCGAGGTTATTGTAAAACCTCTCTGGTCTTTTGTGGTTGAAATTCACAGCTCGATTTGAAGGACCGTACAATTATCTGTATGTGTGGGGTTGGAGTGATGAGGTAAGTCATTCAACAGTCATGTTGAACACTGTCCTTGCAGACAGAGTGAGTCCTTGTAACTGATGTGGCTTTAAGTACATATTTACTACGGCACTTAATTGGCCTTGTTATAACAATGGGGTTGAATACTTGACTCATGAACATTTCAGATTTTCAATTTATTTGTCAAAATAATAATCTAAAAATATAACTTTGACATGATGGGAGTATTGTGTGTAGGCCCAGTGGAGAAAATATAATAATCTAAACTGAATCCATTTTAAATTAAAGCTGTAACACAAGGGGCTGTATTAACCAATCAGAGAGTTACTGAGAGAACCAGTGTCGTGATTGTAAATCGATGTTAGCAGTCTTTGAACCAGTCTTATTGGCCCATGTGGGCGGGGCATCCTGAAGATGCAAAACACTGTAATAAACAAAAATGAATCGAATGTAGATCGAAACAAATTTTCCAAAAAGCAATAACACCTTTTCTCCCATTTTCTCGTCATCTGGATATTTTGACGAAATTGGTACACAATGAGCATAACACAATTTAACAGAATTACTATTGTAGGCCTAAACATATGTTTAAAGCCTTGCTGATGAATCATGTGTAGTTCACATGGGAATGGAACATAAAACCTGTTTCTGGCACCATGACAACGAACAACAGTCACTGGAAACTATGAGTGCTGTCTTCGCTAATGATCTCTTTTAAACTGCAGGAACTGATGGCTTTAGAGACACCCAGAAGCCTCAGTATCTCAGAGGACTCCGACCCTACGGCAGTAACCAGACGGTTGTTAGTTCAACCCTACGGCAGTAACCAGATGGGTGTTAGTTGAATTCTACGGCAGTAACCAGATGGGTGTTAGTTCAACCCTACGGCAGTAACCGGATGGTTGTTAGTTCAACCCTACGGCAGTAACCGGATGGTTGTTAGTTCAAATCCCACCAGTGATACGTTTGTTTTCCATCTTAACTCTTAACAGACCGGTGTGAGAGGTTGATATATCCAGTTTGAACAGGTCACAGAGCGAAGGGTTCGGGTTCCTGGTGGCACCAGGGGGTGTGTAGATCACCAATCTCCGAGACCTGGTTGTACAGGAGTGGCTGTGGGTTCGAAACCCCCCAGTTTCTGGGGCCTGGAGCATATCTGAGTAGTTCTGTCTTCAGGTCTAGGCTTTAGGACGTGGTAACTGAGTAGTTCATTCATTCTTCAGGTCTAGGCTCAAATGCGCCTTGCAGAGGTATGTCGGTGCCAGCGTGGATTATATTTTGTTGACTGTCCGGTGCTCTTCAACATGTCTAGATTAAATCCCAGCCTGTGTTCTGTCAGGTGCTCTTCAACATGTCTAGATTAAATCCCAGCCTGTGTTCTGTCAGGTGCTCTTCAACATGTCTAGATTAAATCCCAGCCTGTGTTCTGTCAGGTGCTCTTCAACATGTCTAGATTAAATCCCAGCCTGTGTTCTGTCAGGTGCTCTTCAACATGTCTAGATTAAATCCCAGCCTGTGTTCTGTCAGGTGCTCTTCAACATGTCTAGATTAAATCCCAGCCTGTGTTCTGTCAGGTGCTCTTCAACATGTCTAGATTAAATCCCAGCCTGTGTTCTGTCAGGTGCTCTTCAACATGCCTAGATTAAATCCCAGCCTGTGTTCTGTCAGGTGCTCTTCAACATGTCTAGATTAAATCCCAGCCTGTGTTCTGTCAGGTGCTCTTCAACATGTCTAGATTAAATCCCAGCCTGTGTTCTGTCAGGTGCTCTTCAACATGCCTAGATTAAATCCCAGCCTGTGTTCTGTCAGGTGCTCTTCAACATGTCTAGATTAAATCCCAGCCTGTGTTCTGTCAGGTGCTCTTCAACATGTCTAGATTAAATCCCAGCCTGTGTTCTGTCAGGTGCTCTTCAACATGTCTAGATTAAATCCCAGCCTGTGTTCTGTCAGGTGCTCTTCAACATGTCTAGATTAAATCCCAGCCTGTGTTCTGTCAGGTGCTCTTCAACATGTCTAGATTAAATCCCAGCCTGTGTTCTGTCAGGTGCTCTTCAACATGTCTAGATTAAATCCCAGCCTGTGTTCTGTCAGGTGCTCTTCAACATGTCTAGATTAAATCCCAGCCTGTGTTCTGTCAGGTGCTCTTCAACATGCCTAGATTAAATCCCAGCCTGTGTTCTGTCAGGTGCTCTTCAACATGTCTAGATTAAATCCCAGCCTGTGTTCTGTCAGGTGCTCTTCAACATGTCTAGATTAAATCCCAGCCTGTGTTCTGTCAGGTGCTCTTCAACATGCCTAGATTAAATCCCAGCCTGTGTTCTGTCAGGTGCTCTTCAACATGTCTAGATTAAATCCCAGCCTGTGTTCTGTCAGGTGCTCTTCAACATGTCTAGATTAAATCCCAGCCTGTGTTCTGTCAGGTGCTCTTCAACATGTCTAGATTAAATCCCAGCCTGTGTTCTGTCAGGTGCTCTTCAACATGCCTAGATTGAATCCCAGCCTGTGTTCTGTCAGGTGCTCTTCAACATGTCTAGATTGAATCCCAGCCTGTGTTCTGTCAGGTGCTCTTCAACATGTCTAGATTAAATCCCAGCCTGTGTTCTGTCAGGTGCTCTTCAACATGTCTAGATTAAATCCCAGCCTGTGTTCTGTCAGGTGCTCTTCAACATGCCTAGATTAAATCCCAGCCTGTGTTCTGTCAGGTGCTCTTCAACATGTCTAGATTAAATCCCAGCCTGTGTTCTGTCAGGTGCTCTTCAACATGTCTAGATTGAATCCCAGCCTGTGTTCTGTCAGGTGCTCTTCAACATGTCTAGATTAAATCCCAGCCTGTGTTCTGTCAGGTGCTCTTCAACATGTCTAGATTAAATCCCAGCCTGTGTTCTGTCAGGTGCTCTTCAACATGCCTAGATTAAATCCCAGCCTGTGTTCTGTCAGGTGCTCTTCAACATGTCTAGATTAAATCCCAGCCTGTGTTCTGTCAGGTGCTCTTCAACATGTCTAGATTAAATCCCAGCCTGTGTTCTGTCAGGTGCTCTTCAACATGTCTAGATTAAATCCCAGCCTGTGTTCTGTCAGGTGCTCTTCAACATGCCTAGATTAAATCCCAGCCTGTGTTCTGTCAGGTGCTCTTCAACATGTCTAGATTAAATCCCAGCCTGTGTTCTGTCAGGTGCTCTTCAACATGTCTAGATTAAATCCCAGCCTGTGTTCTGTCAGGTGCTCTTCAACATGCCTAGATTAAATCCCAGCCTGTGTTCTGTCAGGTGCTCTTCAACATGCCTAGATTGAATCCCAGCCTGTGTTCTGTCAGGTGCTCTTCAACATGTCTAGATTAAATCCCAGCCTGTGTTCTGTCCGGTGCTCTTCAACATGCCTAGATTAAATCCCAGCCTGTGTTCTGTCAGGTGCTCTTCAACATGCCTAGATTAAATCCCAGCCTGTGTTCTGTCAGGTGCTCTTCAACATGTCTAGATTAAATCCCAGCCTGTGTTCTGTCAGGTGCTCTTCAACATGTCTAGATTAAATCCCAGCCTGTGTTCTGTCAGGTGCTCTTCAACATGTCTAGATTAAATCCCAGCCTGTGTTCTGTCAGGTGCTCTTCAACATGCCTAGATTAAATCCCAGCCTGTGTTCTGTCAGGTGCTCTTCAACATGCCTAGATTAAATCCCAGCCTGTGTTCTGTCAGGTGCTCTTCAACATGTCTAGATTAAATCCCAGCCTGTGTTCTGTCAGGTGCTCTTCAACATGTCTAGATTAAATCCCAGCCTGTGTTCTGTCAGGTGCTCTTCAACATGTCTAGATTAAATCCCAGCCTGTGTTCTGTCAGGTGCTCTTCAACATGTCTAGATTAAATCCCAGCCTGTGTTCTGTCAGGTGCTCTTCAACATGCCTAGATTAAATCCCAGCCTGTGTTCTGTCAGGTGCTCTTCAACATGTCTAGATTAAATCCCAGCCTGTGTTCTGTCAGGTGCTCTTCAACATGTCTAGATTAAATCCCAGCCTGTGTTCTGTCAGGTGCTCTTCAACATGTCTAGATTAAATCCCAGCCTGTGTTCTGTCAGGTGCTCTTCAACATGTCTAGATTAAATCCCAGCCTGTGTTCTGTCAGGTGCTCTTCAACATGTCTAGATTAAATCCCAGCCTGTGTTCTGTCAGGTGCTCTTCAACATGTCTAGATTAAATCCCAGCCTGTGTTCTGTCAGGTGCTCTTCAACATGCCTAGATTAAATCCCAGCCTGTGTTCTGTCCGGTGCTCTTCAACATGTCTAGATTAAATCCCAGCCTGTGTTCTGTCAGGTGCTCTTCAACATGCCTAGATTAAATCCCAGCCTGTGTTCTGTCAGGTGCTCTTCAACATGCCTAGATTAAATCCCAGCCTGTGTTCTGTCAGGTGCTCTTCAACATGTCTAGATTAAATCCCAGCCTGTGTTCTGTCAGGTGCTCTTCAACATGTCTAGATTAAATCCCAGCCTGTGTTCTGTCAGGTGCTCTTCAACATGTCTAGATTAAATCCCAGCCTGTGTTCTGTCAGGTGCTCTTCAACATGTCTAGATTAAATCCCAGCCTGTGTTCTGTCAGGTGCTCTTCAACATGTCTAGATTAAATCCCAGCCTGTGTTCTGTCAGGTGCTCTTCAACATGCCTAGATTAAATCCCAGCCTGTGTTCTGTCAGGTGCTCTTCAACATGTCTAGATTAAATCCCAGCCTGTGTTCTGTCAGGTGCTCTTCAACATGCCTAGATTAAATCCCAGCCTGTGTTCTGTCAGGTGCTCTTCAACATGCCTAGATTAAATCCCAGCCTGTGTTCTGTCAGGTGCTCTTCAACATGTCTAGATTAAATCCCAGCCTGTGTTCTGTCAGGTGCTCTTCAACATGCCTAGATTAAATCCCAGCCTGTGTTCTGTCAGGTGCTCTTCAACATGTCTAGATTAAATCCCAGCCTGTGTTCTGTCAGGTGCTCTTCAACATGTCTAGATTAAATCCCAGCCTGTGTTCTGTCAGGTGCTCTTCAACATGTCTAGATTAAATCCCAGCCTGTGTTCTGTCAGGTGCTCTTCAACATGTCTAGATTAAATCCCAGCCTGTGTTCTGTCAGGTGCTCTTCAACATGTCTAGATTAAATCCCAGCCTGTGTTCTGTCAGGTGCTCTTCAACATGTCTAGATTAAATCCCAGCCTGTGTTCTGTCAGGTGCTCTTCAACATGTCTAGATTAAATCCCAGCCTGTGTTCTGTCAGGTGCTCTTCAACATGTCTAGATTAAATCCCAGCCTGTGTTCTGTCAGGTGCTCTTCAACATGTCTAGATTAAATCCCAGCCTGTGTTCTGTCAGGTGCTCTTCAACATGTCTAGATTAAATCCCAGCCTGTGTTCTGTCAGGTGCTCTTCAACATGCCTAGATTAAATCCCAGCCTGTGTTCTGTCAGGTGCTCTTCAACATGCCTAGATTAAATCCCAGCCTGTGTTCTGTCAGGTGCTCTTCAACATGTCTAGATTAAATCCCAGCCTGTGTTCTGTCAGGTGCTCTTCAACATGTCTAGATTAAATCCCAGCCTGTGTTCTGTCAGGTGCTCTTCAACATGCCTAGATTAAATCCCAGCCTGTGTTCTGTCAGGTGCTCTTCAACATGTCTAGATTAAATCCCAGCCTGTGTTCTGTCAGGTGCTCTTCAACATGTCTAGATTGAATCCCAGCCTGTGTTCTGTCAGGTGCTCTTCAACATGTCTAGATTAAATCCCAGCCTGTGTTCTGTCAGGTGCTCTTCAACATGTCTAGATTAAATCCCAGCCTGTGTTCTGTCAGGTGCTCTTCAACATGCCTAGATTAAATCCCAGCCTGTGTTCTGTCAGGTGCTCTTCAACATGTCTAGATTAAATCCCAGCCTGTGTTCTGTCAGGTGCTCTTCAACATGTCTAGATTGAATCCCAGCCTGTGTTCTGTCAGGTGCTCTTCAACATGTCTAGATTAAATCCCAGCCTGTGTTCTGTCAGGTGCTCTTCAACATGTCTAGATTGAATCCCAGCCTGTGTTCTGTCAGGTGCTCTTCAACATGCCTAGATTAAATCCCAGCCTGTGTTCTGTCAGGTGCTCTTCAACATGCCTAGATTAAATCCCAGCCTGTGTTCTGTCAGGTGCTCTTCAACATGTCTAGATTAAATCCCAGCCTGTGTTCTGTCAGGTGCTCTTCAACATGTCTAGATTAAATCCCAGCCTGTGTTCTGTCAGGTGCTCTTCAACATGCCTAGATTAAATCCCAGCCTGTGTTCTGTCAGGTGCTCTTCAACATGCCTAGATTAAATCCCAGCCTGTGTTCTGTCAGGTGCTCTTCAACATGCCTAGATTAAATCCCAGCCTGTGTTCTGTCCGGTGCTCTTCAACATGCCTAGATTAAATCCCAGCCTGTGTTCTGTCAGGTGCTCTTCAACATGTCTAGATTAAATCCCAGCCTGTGTTCTGTCAGGTGCTCTTCAACATGTCTAGATTAAATCCCAGCCTGTGTTCTGTCAGGTGCTCTTCAACATGCCTAGATTAAATCCCAGCCTGTGTTCTGTCAGGTGCTCTTCAACATGCCTAGATTAAATCCCAGCCTGTGTTCTGTCAGGTGCTCTTCAACATGCCTAGATTAAATCCCAGCCTGTGTTCTGTCAGGTGCTCTTCAACATGCCTAGATTGAATCCCAGCCTGTGTTCTGTCAGGTGCTCTTCAACATGTCTAGATTAAATCCCAGCCTGTGTTCTGTCAGGTGCTCTTCAACATGCCTAGATTAAATCCCAGCCTGTGTTCTGTCAGGTGCTCTTCAACATGCCTAGATTAAATCCCAGCCTGTGTTCTGTCAGGTGCTCTTCAACATGCCTAGATTAAATCCCAGCCTGTGTTCTGTCAGGTGCTCTTCAACATGTCTAGATTAAATCCCAGCCTGTGTTCTGTCAGGTGCTCTTCAACATGTCTAGATTGAATCCCAGCCTGTGTTCTGTCAGGTGCTCTTCAACATGCCTAGATTAAATCCCAGCCTGTGTTCTGTCAGGTGCTCTTCAACATGTCTAGATTAAATCCCAGCCTGTGTTCTGTCAGGTGCTCTTCAACATGTCTAGATTAAATCCCAGCCTGTGTTCTGTCAGGTGCTCTTCAACATGTCTAGATTAAATCCCAGCCTGTGTTCTGTCAGGTGCTCTTCAACATGTCTAGATTAAATCCCAGCCTGTGTTCTGTCAGGTGCTCTTCAACATGTCTAGATTAAATCCCAGCCTGTGTTCTGTCAGGTGCTCTTCAACATGCCTAGATTAAATCCCAGCCTGTGTTCTGTCAGGTGCTCTTCAACATGTCTAGATTAAATCCCAGCCTGTGTTCTGTCAGGTGCTCTTCAACATGTCTAGATTAAATCCCAGCCTGTGTTCTGTCAGGTGCTCTTCAACATGTCTAGATTAAATCCCAGCCTGTGTTCTGTCAGGTGCTCTTCAACATGTCTAGATTAAATCCCAGCCTGTGT
The DNA here is from genome assembly GCF_057628025.1 of Oncorhynchus mykiss. Taxonomy (NCBI): domain Eukaryota; kingdom Metazoa; phylum Chordata; class Actinopteri; order Salmoniformes; family Salmonidae; genus Oncorhynchus; species Oncorhynchus mykiss. The sequence continues at coordinate 3,980,955 of NC_143040.1, forward strand.
TCTGTCAGGTGCTCTTCAACATGCCTAGATTAAATCCCAGCCTGTGTTCTGTCAGGTGCTCTTCAACATGCCTAGATTAAATCCCAGCCTGTGTTCTGTCAGGTGCTCTTCAACATGCCTAGATTAAATCCCAGCCTGTGTTCTGTCAGGTGCTCTTCAACATGTCTAGATTGAATCCCAGCCTGTGTTCTGTCAGGTGCTCTTCAACATGTCTAGATTAAATCCCAGCCTGTGTTCTGTCAGGTGCTCTTCAACATGTCTAGATTAAATCCCAGCCTGTGTTCTGTCAGGTGCTCTTCAACATGCCTAGATTAAATCCCAGCCTGTGTTCTGTCAGGTGCTCTTCAACATGTCTAGATTAAATCCCAGCCTGTGTTCTGTCAGGTGCTCTTCAACATGTCTAGATTAAATCCCAGCCTGTGTTCTGTCAGGTGCTCTTCAACATGTCTAGATTAAATCCCAGCCTGTGTTCTGTCAGGTGCTCTTCAACATGTCTAGATTAAATCCCAGCCTGTGTTCTGTCAGGTGCTCTTCAACATGTCTAGATTAAATCCCAGCCTGTGTTCTGTCAGGTGCTCTTCAACATGTCTAGATTAAATCCCAGCCTGTGTTCTGTCAGGTGCTCTTCAACATGTCTAGATTAAATCCCAGCCTGTGTTCTGTCAGGTGCTCTTCAACATGCCTAGATTAAATCCCAGCCTGTGTTCTGTCAGGTGCTCTTCAACATGTCTAGATTAAATCCCAGCCTGTGTTCTGTCAGGTGCTCTTCAACATGTCTAGATTAAATCCCAGCCTGTGTTCTGTCAGGTGCTCTTCAACATGTCTAGATTAAATCCCAGCCTGTGTTCTGTCAGGTGCTCTTCAACATGTCTAGATTAAATCCCAGCCTGTGTTCTGTCAGGTGCTCTTCAACATGCCTAGATTAAATCCCAGCCTGTGTTCTGTCAGGTGCTCTTCAACATGTCTAGATTAAATCCCAGCCTGTGTTCTGTCAGGTGCTCTTCAACATGTCTAGATTAAATCCCAGCCTGTGTTCTGTCAGGTGCTCTTCAACATGTCTAGATTAAATCCCAGCCTGTGTTCTGTCAGGTGCTCTTCAACATGCCTAGATTAAATCCCAGCCTGTGTTCTGTCAGGTGCTCTTCAACATGCCTAGATTAAATCCCAGCCTGTGTTCTGTCAGGTGCTCTTCAACATGTCTAGATTAAATCCCAGCCTGTGTTCTGTCAGGTGCTCTTCAACATGCCTAGATTAAATCCCAGCCTGTGTTCTGTCAGGTGCTCTTCAACATGTCTAGATTAAATCCCAGCCTGTGTTCTGTCAGGTGCTCTTCAACATGTCTAGATTAAATCCCAGCCTGTGTTCTGTCAGGTGCTCTTCAACATGTCTAGATTAAATCCCAGCCTGTGTTCTGTCAGGTGCTCTTCAACATGTCTAGATTAAATCCCAGCCTGTGTTCTGTCAGGTGCTCTTCAACATGTCTAGATTAAATCCCAGCCTGTGTTCTGTCAGGTGCTCTTCAACATGCCTAGATTAAATCCCAGCCTGTGTTCTGTCAGGTGCTCTTCAACATGCCTAGATTAAATCCCAGCCTGTGTTCTGTCAGGTGCTCTTCAACATGTCTAGATTAAATCCCAGCCTGTGTTCTGTCAGGTGCTCTTCAACATGCCTAGATTGAATCCCAGCCTGTGTTCTGTCAGGTGCTCTTCAACATGCCTAGATTAAATCCCAGCCTGTGTTCTGTCAGGTGCTCTTCAACATGTCTAGATTAAATCCCAGCCTGTGTTCTGTCAGGTGCTCTTCAACATGTCTAGATTAAATCCCAGCCTGTGTTCTGTCAGGTGCTCTTCAACATGTCTAGATTAAATCCCAGCCTGTGTTCTGTCAGGTGCTCTTCAACATGCCTAGATTAAATCCCAGCCTGTGTTCTGTCAGGTGCTCTTCAACATGTCTAGATTAAATCCCAGCCTGTGTTCTGTCAGGTGCTCTTCAACATGTCTAGATTAAATCCCAGCCTGTGTTCTGTCAGGTGCTCTTCAACATGTCTAGATTAAATCCCAGCCTGTGTTCTGTCAGGTGCTCTTCAACATGTCTAGATTAAATCCCAGCCTGTGTTCTGTCAGGTGCTCTTCAACATGCCTAGATTAAATCCCAGCCTGTGTTCTGTCAGGTGCTCTTCAACATGTCTAGATTAAATCCCAGCCTGTGTGTATTTGTGGTCCTCTGACCGTGTTTACTGAACACTTGACTAAATGTCATGCTGCCGAGTATTAAAATGATGTTTTTGTATATACAGTACCAGTCAAAAGTTTGGACACACCTCATTCCAGGTTGCAAGTTCAAATCCCAGAGGTGACAAGGTACAAATCTGTCATTCTGCCTCTGAACAAGGCAGTTAACCCACTGTTCCTAGACCAGTTAACCCACTGTTCCTAGACCGTCATTGAAAATAAGAATTTGTTCTTAACTGACTTGCCTGGTTAAATAAAAGGTTAAAATCCCAGGGTTGTTCTTTATTTTTACAATTTTCTACATTGTAGAATCATAGTGAAGACATCAAAACGTTGAAATAACACATATGGAATCATGTAGTAACCAAAAAAAGTGTTAAACAAATCAGCATTTATTTTATATTTGAGATTCTACAAAGAAGCCACCCTTTGCCTTGATGACAGCTTTGCATTCTCTCAACCAGCTTCATAAGGTAGTGACCTGGAATGCATTTGTGGAATTTCTTTCCTTCTTACAGCCAATCAGTTGTGTTGTGACAAGGTAGGGGGGGTATACAGAAGATAGCCCTATTTGGTAAAATACCAAGTCCCTATTATGGCAAGAACAGCTCAAATAAGCAAAGAGAAACAACAGTCCATTGTTACTTTAAGACATGAAGGTCAGTCAATATGGAACATTTCAAGAACTTTGAAACTTTCTTCAAGTGCAGTCTTAAAAACCATCAAGCGCTGTGATGAAACTGGCTCTCATGAGGACCGCCACAGGAAAGGAAGACCCAGAGTTACTTCTGCTGCTAAGTTAGACTTACCAGCCTCAGAAATTGCAGCCCAAATAAATGCTTCAGAGTTCAAGTCATAGACATCTCAACTGCGTGAATCAGGCCTTCGTGGTCATATTGCTGCAAAGAAACCACTGCTAAAGGACACCAATAATAAGAAGAGACTTGCTTGGGCCAAGAAACACGAGCAATGAACATTAGACCGGTGGAAATCTGTCCTTTGGTCTGATGAGTCCAAATTTTAGATTTTTGTTTCCAACCGCTGTGTCTCTGTGAGACGTAGGCTAGGTGAACTGATGATCTCCACATGTGTGGTTCCCACAGTGAAGCATGGAGGAGGTGGTGCTTTGCTGGTGACACTGATTTATTTAGAATTCAAGGCACACTTAACCAGCATGGTTACCACAGCATTCTGCAGAGATACACCATCCCATCTGGTTTGCGCTTAGTGGGACTATCATTTGTTTTTCAACAGGACAATGACCCAACACACCTCCAGGCTGTGTAAGAGCTATTTGACCGAGAAGGAGAGTAATGGAGTGCTGCATCAGATGACCTGGCCTCCACAATCAACTGATCTCAACATAAATGAGATGGTTTGGGATGAGTTGGACTGCAGAGTGAAGGAAAAGCAGCCAACAAGTGCTCAGCATATGTGGGAACTCCTTCACGACTGTTGGCAAAGCATTCCAGGTGAAGCTGGTTGAGAGAATGCCAAGAGTTTGCAAAGCTGTCATCAAGGCAGAGGGTGGCTAAATATAAAACAAGTTAATAAATAATCTCTTGGCAAACAAAGCAGTTAATATTTACAAGAAAACACTCATAATTTCAGGTAGATGTGTGTGAGTGAGTGAGACAGAGAGAGAGACTGCAGGGTGCCTGTCCTCTCTCCCCTGGGCGTGTTCTCCTCCATCAGCCTGTCCTCTCTCCCCTGGGTGTGTTCTCCTCCAGCTCCATCAGCCTGTCCTCTCTCCCCTGGGCATGTTCTGCTGCTACTCTCTGAGCTGTCTCTGAGGCTGCGATGTCTATGTGGGCGTATGTGGTGGAGCCCCCTACTGGACAGGAAGACCAACAACAACAACCAGTGACTACAACATCATGGTCCTCTACTAGAACATAAAAACCAGTCTCCCGATCATCCTGCCTTCTCCCGAAGTGTTTGTCCTGCACACTTTGCTTATAACAAACCTTAATCCATGACGGGTAGTGTGCGAGTGTACACTTTGGGAGAAGGGTGGTGTAATCGGGACACACATCCAATGGCTTTGAGCAGGTTCTATGTTTCCTAGTAGGAGATTATCACAGTACAAGAAGCCATATAGCACCAAGGAGGAAGAGACTGTAGGCCACTGTGTGCTGTATGTTCCCAACAGTAGGTATTATAATGATGTGTTCCCAACAGTAGGTATTATAATGATGTGTTCCCAACAGTAGGTATTATAATGATGTGTTCCCAACAGTAGGTATTATAATGATGTGTTCCCAACAGTAGGTATTATAATCAACCTTAGGTTATAAACATGTCCTATTAAACCATTATAATGAATACCGTCATTGTAAAGAAGAATTTGTTCTTAACTGACTTGCCTAGTTCAATAAAGGTTAAACAAGTAAATAAATACATACACATAGGATCTCAGTGTGGTGGAGTCATCATTGTGTTTGCTGATGGACACCCATTTCTTAGCAATAAATCATAAATTACTTTTAAATGACTGGGTTGCTGATGAAGGCAACGGACCTAAACTCAAATGGGTTTAACAATGAAGTATATCTATTTTTTTTATCCACTTCCACTATCCTCTTAAGAGTTGCTGAATCTCCTCTCCAGTCTGCTCCTCTATTCAGACACCATGGATGGAGAGAGAGGTAACATCAGGTTCCCTATCACTGGTGGCTGTCAGATCATCCTCCCCAAAACTAGATTTTAGTCAAAGTGCCCCATCCCATTCCCCCCAGCTCAACAAGCCCCAGCCCCATCCCATTCCCCCCCAGCTCAACATGTCCCTGTCCAGCCCCATCCCATTCCCCCCAGCTCAACAAGCCCCAGCCCCATCCCATTCCCTCCAGCTCAACATGTCCCTGTCCAGCCCCATCCCATTCCCCCCAGCTCAACAAGCCCCATCCCATCCCCCCCCCCAGCTCAACATGTCCCTGTCCAGCCCCATCCCATTCCCCCCCCCCCCAGCTCAACATGTCCCAGTCCAGCCCCATCCCATTCCCCCCCCCCCCAGCTCAACATGTCCCTGTCCAGCCCCATCCCATTCCCTCCAGCTCAACATGTCCCTGTCCAGCCCCATCCCATTCTCCCCAGCTCAACATGTCCCTGTCCAGCCCCATCCCATTCCCTCAGCTCAACATGTCCCTGTCCATTCTCCCCAGCTCAACATGTCCCTGTCCAGCCCCATCCCATTCTCCCCAGCTCAACATGTCCCTGTCCAGCCCCATCCCATTCCCTCAGCTCAACATGTCCCTGTCCATTCTCCCCAGCTCAACATGTCCCTGTCCAGCCCCATCCCATTCCCCCTCAGCTCAACATGTCCCCGTCCAGCCCCATCCCATTCCCCCCCCCAGCTCAACATGTCCCTGTCCAGCCCCATCCCATTCCCTCCAGCTCCACATGTCCCTGTCCAGCCCCATCCCATTCCCTCCAGCTCCACATGTCCCTGTCCAGCCCCATCCCATTCCCCCCCCAGCTCAACATGTCCCTGTCCAGCCCCATCCCATTCCCTCCAGCTCCACATGTCCCTGTCCAGCCCCATCCCATTCCCTCCAGCTCAACATGTCCCTGTCCAGCCCCATCCCATTCCCTCCAGCTCAACATGTCCCTGTCCAGCCCCATCATGTTCATTGCTGTTAAGTACAGTCTGTGAACAAAGTTAAACTACTACATTTTATGTTTTGGATTACAGGATACCCAAGATCATATCTCTCCATATTCTGTTCCAGTTAAAGGGTGTTTCAGATTCACTTAGATCTGTGGACCATACTTTTTAATTGGCTAGCTCTGAATATGAGCTTTCCAAGAGTTGTTCATATATTATAGAGATCATTCCTTTTGGGAGCCCAGATTATTTATTTATAAATCATTGGATGGTTGAGTTTCCCCAGAAGGCAGACATCGGAGGATGGGGTGGGTTGAGATGCAGCCAATGCAGAAAAAACACAGATCTCTAGTTTAAACTCCATGGATGTAATGGTTGAGTCCAACTCCGTGGATGTAATGGTTGAGTCGAAATCCATAATGGTTCAGTCCAACTCCATGGATGTAATGGTTCAGTCCAACTCCATAATGGTTCAGTCCAACTCCATGGATGTAATTGTTTGAGTCCGACTCCATGGATGTAATGGTTCAGTCCAACTCCGTGGATGTAATGGTTCAGTCCAACTCCATAATGGTTCAGTCCAACTCCACGGATGTAATTGTTTGAGTCCGACTCCATGGATGTAATAGTTCAGTCCAACTCTGCTCTGTCTTATCAATAGATGTACTTTGATCTGATTAACAGTGTTTGTTGAAAATGCTCCAATGTCGTTTTAAACAACTTTTCCATTCCTGATGTCTTCTTTACTGGGGATTTGTTCAGATGTAAATGCCGTTACATTGTTTTAATAAAACCTTGAATGTCGTCCCACGCAGGGGGTCATCGACTGCATCATTATAGTTAATCATCATGAATTCATTCAGTTCAGATTGAAATTGAACACAGGAAGTAGGATTTTGTAGTAATGAAACATTACAGCGCCATCTTGTGGCTCTTTCAGGAGATTCTGAAGCCCTGTGGATCTTGGTCCTAAAACATGGCACTATGAAGGGAATAGACTGCCATTTAGGACGCAAACATCATCACAATAACTAGGTCAGGGCTGGCCAACCCTCTTCCTGGAGATCTACTGTCCTGTGGGTTTTTAGACCAACCCTCTTCCTGGAGATCTACTGTCCTGTAGGTTTTTAGTCCAACCCTAATTTAGCATATCTGATTCAGCTAGTTAAGGTCTTGTTGAGCAGCTAATTAGTAGAATCAGGTGTGTTAAATTAGGGTTGGACTGAAAACCTACAGGACAGTAGATCTCTAGGAAGAGGATTGGACTGAAAACCTACAGGACAGTAGATCTCCAGGAAGAGGGTTGGACTGAAAACCTACAGGACAGTAGATCTCCAGGAAGAGGGTTGGAGTGATAACCTACAGGACAGTAGATCTCCAGGAAGAGGGTTGGAGTGATAACCTACAGGACAGTAGATCTCCAGGAAGAGGGTTGGAGTGATAACCTACAGGACAGTAGATCTCCAGGAAGAGGATTGGACAGCACTGGACTAGACAATCCAGGTAGTCTGAGAGTTGCTAGAATAGCCGTCTCTGCATCATTCTACTGGGAAAACAACCCACAGCAATATCATCATCATTGAAAGTATCCCCAAAAAGAGCCCTGTTCCCTAATATAGCACACTACTGTTGATCAGAACACCGTGGTGGGCCCTGGTCTAAAGTAGTGTACTATATAGGGAACAGGGCTCTTTTTGGGGATACTTTCAATGATGATGATATTGCAGTGCGTACATAGTACACTACTGTTGATCAGAACACCGTGGTGGGCCCTGGTCTAAAGTTGTGTACTATATAGGGAATAGGGCGTCAATTGAGACGTAACCCCATTTTGTATTTGATAAAGCAGAGGATTGTGTGCAGCGAGAACGAGCGGTTAAATAAATTCCTGTGTTCAGCACGACGATTTAATGAGTGATTTTCCATCAATTACACTGTTTCCATGGTGACCCATTGACACCGCTTCTCTGTGTGTGTGTGTGTGTGTGTGTGTGTGTGTGTGTGTGTGTGTGTGTGTGTGTGTGTGTGTGTGTGTGTGTGTGTGTGTGTGTGTGTGTGTGTGTGTGTGTGTGTGTGTGTGTGTGTGTGTGTGTGTGGCGGGACTCAGTCACTCTCTTCTCCCATAACTAAGCCCGTCTAAGTCTAAAATGAATTTCCTCCAGACTACACAGAAGAGTTGAAGCATCACAATCTTCTTGGCACACTAGTCAAAACTTATTGGACGTATGAAGGAATTAAGGAAATGGGATGAGAAAAGTCCCCTTTAGACAGCTAGGAAACAGCCAGAGTCAACAGCACCCTATTGTCTAGTGTTAAAGGGCCCATAGGGCTCTGGTCTAAAGTAGTGCACTACTTAGGGAATAGGGTGCCATTTGGGATACGAGATTGAGAGCAAGACTAAGGGACAGCAGGCCAGCCAAACCTGCCAGCCAGCCCAACAACCAACCTGCCAGCCAGCCAGCCCAACAACCAACCTGCCAGCCAGCCCAACAATCAACCTGCCAGCCCAACAACCAACCTGCCAGCCAGCCAGCCCAACAACCAACCTGCCAGCCAGCCAGCCCAACAACCAACCTGCCAGCCAGCCAGCCCAACAACCAACCTGCCAGCCAGCCAGCCCAACAACCAACCTGCCAGCCAAACCTGCCAGCCAACCTGCCAGCCTGCCAGCCAGCCAATAAACCTGCCAGCCAAACCAGTCAGCCAATCAACCTGCCAGCCAAACCAGTCAGCCAATCAACCTGCCAGCCAAACCTGCCAGCCAGCCAGCCAAACCAGCCAGCAAAACACTTGAGCCAACATGGAGAGCCGTAAACACTGAGCCGAAATGGTAAACATCTATTTAAAATGGCCATCTGAGAGGGGTTGGTGTTCTTACTGGGTCTGCGCAGCTGCACAGGGTTACCCCTCGCTGCAGTGGTGTTGGTGGAAACTGGCCCACCGTAGGGCTCTGGATGTAGATCCAGCTCCATGTACAGCAGCTCTCTGCCAGCTCTGTTAGCTTTAGCCGCAGGGCTAACGGGGATGTTGACGTAGTTCACACTGGGGTCGGTGTGGTGACGCCTGTCCAGGACTGATGACATCATCATGGCGGAAGCATCCGGAGGAAACTTAAAGAATCTCCCTGGGAGAATGACAGAGTCAGTCAGTCAGACAGACACTCCCTGGGAGAATGACAGAGTCAGACAGACAGACAGACACTCCCTGGGAGAATGACAGAGTCAGTCAGACAGACAGACACTCCCTGGGAGAATGACAGAGTCAGTCAGACAGACAGACACTCCCTGGGAGAATGACAGAGTCAGTCAGACAGACAGACAGACACTCCCTGGGAGACTGACAGAGAGTCAGTCAGTCAGACAGACACTCCCTGGGAGAATGACAGAGAGTCAGTCAGTCAGACAGACACTCCCTGGGAGAATGACAGAGAGTCAGTCAGTCAGACAGACACTCCCTGGGAGAATGACAGAGAGTCAGTCAGTCAGACAGACACTCCCTGGGAGAATGACAGAGTCAGTCAGACAGACAGACACTCCCTGGGAGAATGACAGAGTCAGTCAGACAGACAGACAGACACTCCCTGGGAGACTGAGTCAGTCAGTCAGACAGACACTCCCTGGGAGAATGACAGAGAGTCAGTCAGTCAGACAGACACTCCCTGGGAGAATGACAGAGAGTCAGTCAGTCAGACAGACACTCCCTGGGAGAATGACAGAGAGTCAGTCAGTCAGACAGACACTCCCTGGGAGAAGGACAGAGTCAGTCAGTCAGACAGACACTCCCTGGGAGAATGACAGAGTCAGTCAGTCAGACAGACACTCCCTGGGAGAATGACAGAGAGTCAGTCAGTCAGACAGACACTCCCTGGGAGAATGACAGAGAGTCAGTCAGTCAGACAGACACTCCCTGGGAGAAGGACAGAGTCAGTCAGTCAGACAGACACTCCCTGGGAGAATGACAGAGTCAGTCAGTCTGACAGACACTCCCTGGGAGAATGACAGAGTCAGTCAGTCAGACAGACACTCCCTGGGAGAATGACAGAGTCAGTCAGTCAGACAGACACTCCCTGGGAGAATGACAGAGTCAGTCAGACAGACAGACACTCCCTGGGAGAATGACAGAGTCAGTCAGACAGACAGACAGACACTCCCTGGGAGACTGACAGAGAGTCAGTCAGTCAGACAGACACTCCCTGGGAGAATGACAGAGAGTCAGTCAGTCAGACAGACACTCCCTGGGAGAATGACAGAGAGTCAGTCAGACAGACAGACACTCCCTGGGAGAATGAATGAATGACGGACGGAGTAGAAATACAATGCACAGGTTATCTCAGTGAGGGACAGAGAGGGTGTGTGCTTGTGTGTGTTATAGGAGGCCATAGGTGGAGCTATTTTTTATTTGTGCTTGTTGATTCAGTGAGATGTTTGGTTTCCATAACGGACGGACGGACGGACGGGACCCGACCGAAGTAGTAGTAGTAGTAGTAACAGAATATAATGATGTGAGCAGGACAAAATGTAAAGTGTCCCGCAATGTCAAATGTACATTTAAATAAAGTTTGATTTCATGGATGTAGCGGTATTTGTAACCTACGATTAGTCAACAGTCGTATTTTCAAACCCACATGACGAAGGACGTGTCCACATGAAAAGGCATTTTAAAAAGATAAAACCTTGGAGATCATGTCATGTTGGTAAAAAACAACCAGGATGCATTGCTCTCACCGCCAGAGACTGAGGTCTGTCTGCTTGGCGTCATCGTGCCGGGGGGAAGTGGGGGTGAATAGGAGGGTGAGAGAGGGTGAGAGAGGCCCGCCTCACCCCGCACCACCTCTCTACACTGGGGTGGTGGATCTGAGAAATGTAAGGCAGTAATGAATGTTATCACCAACAAGTTAATGAGTATATACAGGCCATTAGACTAGTTAATGAATATATACAGGTCATTAGACTGGTTAATGAATATATACAGACCATTAGACTGGTTAATGAATATATACAGACCACTAGACAGGTTAATGAATATATACAGATCATTAGACAGGTTAATGAATATATACAGGCCATTAGAGTGGTTAATGAGTATATACAGGTCATTAGACAGGTTAATGAATATATACAGGCCATTAGACTGGTTAATGAATATATACAGACCACTAGACAGGTTAATGAATATATACAGACCATTAGACTGGTTAATGAATATATACAGGCCATTAGACTGGTTAATGAATATATACAGGTCATTAGACTGGTTAATGAATATATACAGACCATTAGACTGGTTAATGAATATATACAGACCACTAGACAGGTTAATGAATATATACAGACCATTAGACAGGTTAATGAGTATACACAGACCATTAGACAGGTTCATGAATATATACAGGCCATTAGACTGGTTAATGAATATATACAGACCATTAGACAGGTTAATGAATATATACAGATCATTAGACTGGTTAATGAATATATACAGGTCATTAGACTGGTTAATGAATATATACAGGCCATTAGACTGGTTAATGAGTATACACAGACCATTAGACTGGTTAATGAATATATACAGGTCATTAGACTGGTTAATGAATATATACAGATCATTAGACTGGTTAATGAATATATACAGATCATTAGACTGGTTAATGAATATATACAGACCACTAGACAGGTTAATGAATATATACAGATCATTAGACAGGTTAATGAGTATACACAGACCATTAGACAGATTAATGAATATATACAGGCCATTAGAGTGGTTAATGAGTATATACAGGTCATTAGACAGGTTAATGAATATATACAGGCCATTAGACTGGTTAATGAATATATACAGACCACTAGACAGGTTAATGAATATATACAGACCATTAGACTGGTTAATGAATATATACAGGCCATTAGACTGGTTAATGAATATATACAGGTCATTAGACTGGTTAATGAATATATACAGACCATTAGACTGGTTAATGAATATATACAGACCACTAGACAGGTTAATGAATATATACAGACCATTAGACAGGTTAATGAGTATACACAGACCATTAGACAGGTTCATGAATATATACAGGCCATTAGACTGGTTAATGAATATATACAGACCATTAGACAGGTTAATGAATATATACAGATCATTAGACTGGTTAATGAATATATACAGGTCATTAGACTGGTTAATGAATATATACAGGCCATTAGACTGGTTAATGAGTATACACAGACCATTAGACTGGTTAATGAATATATACAGATCATTAGACTGGTTAATGAATATATACAGGTCATTAGACTTGTTAATGAATATATACAGATCATTAGACTGGTTAATGAATATATACAGGTCATTAGACTGGTTAATGAATATATACAGATCATTAGACTGGTTAATGAATATATACAGGTCATTAGACTGGTTAATGAATATATACAGGCCATTAGACTGGTTAATGAGTATACACAGACCATTAGACTGGTTAATGAATATATACAGGTCATTAGACTGGTTAATGAATATATACAGACCATTAGACAGGTTCATGAATATATACAGATCATTAGACTGGTTAATGAATATATACAGGTCATTAGACTGGTTAATGAATATATACAGGTCATTAGACTGGTTAATGAATATATACAGACCATTAGACAGGTTCATGAATATATACAGATCATTAGACAGGTTAATGAATATATACAGATCATTAGACTGGTTAATGAATATATACAGGCCATTAGACAGATTAATGAATATATACAGACCATTAGACAGGTTCATGAATATATACAGATCATTAGACTGGTTAATGAATATATACAGGTCATTAGACTGGTTAATGAATATATACAGGTCATTAGACTGGTTAATGAATATATACAGACCATTAGACAGGTTCATGAATATATACAGATCATTAGACAGGTTAATGAATATATACAGGTCATTAGACTGGTTAATGAATATACACAGACCATTAGACTGGTTAATGAATATATACAGGCCATTAGACTGGTTAATGAATATATACAGGTCATTAGACAGATTAATGAATATATACAGGCCATTAGACTGGTTAATGAATATATACAGGTCATTAGACTGGTTAATGAATATACACAGACCATTAGACTGGTTAATGAATATATACAGACCATTAGACTGGTTAATGAATATATACAGGTCATTAGACTGGTTAATGAATATATACAGGTCATTAGACTGGTTAATGAATATATACAGGCCATTAGACAGGTTAATGAATATATACAGACCATTAGACAGGTTCATGAATATATACAGATCATTAGACTGGTTAATGAATATATACAGGTCATTAGACTGGTTAATGAATATATACAGGTCATTAGACTGGTTAATGAATATATACAGACCATTAGACAGGTTCATGAATATATACAGATCATTAGACAGGTTAATGAATATATACAGATCATTAGACTGGTTAATGAATATATACAGGCCATTAGACAGATTAATGAATATATACAGACCATTAGACAGGTTCATGAATATATACAGATCATTAGACTGGTTAATGAATATATACAGGTCATTAGACTGGTTAATGAATATATACAGGTCATTAGACTGGTTAATGAATATATACAGACCATTAGACAGGTTCATGAATATATACAGATCATTAGACAGGTTAATGAATATATACAGGTCATTAGACTGGTTAATGAATATACACAGACCATTAGACTGGTTAATGAATATATACAGGCCATTAGACTGGTTAATGAATATATACAGGTCATTAGACAGATTAATGAATATATACAGGCCATTAGACTGGTTAATGAATATATACAGGTCATTAGACTGGTTAATGAATATACACAGACCATTAGACTGGTTAATGAATATATACAGACCATTAGACTGGTTAATGAATATATACAGGTCATTAGACTGGTTAATGAATATATACAGGTCATTAGACTGGTTAATGAATATATACAGGCCATTAGACAGGTTAATGAATATATACAGGTCATTAGACTGGTTAATGAATATATACAGATCAATAGACTGGTTAATGAATATATACAGGCCACTAGACAGGTTAATGAATATATACAGACCATTAGACTGGTTAATGAATATATACAGGCCATTAGACAGGTTAATGAGTATATACAGACCATTAGACAGGTTATTAGACTGGTTAATGAATATATACAGGCCATTAGACTAGTTAATGAGTATATACAGACCATTAGACAGGTTATTAGACTGGTTAATGAATATATACAGGCCATTAGACAGGTTAATGAATATATACAGGTCATTAGACTGGTTAATGAATATATACAGATCATTAGACTGGTTAATGAATATATACAGGCCATTAGACTGGTTAATGAATATATACAGACCATTAGACTGGTTAATGAATATATACAGACCATTAGACTGGTTAATGAATATATACAGGCCATTAGACTGGTTAATGAATATATACAGGCCATTAGACTGGTTAATGAATATATACAGATCATTAGACTGGTTAATGAATATATACAGGCCATTAGACTGGTTAATGAATATATACAGATCATTAGACTGGTTAATGAATATATACAGGTCATTAGACTGGTTAATGAATATATACAGATCATTAGACTGGTTAATGAATATATACAGACCATTAGACTGGTTAATGAATATATACAGATCATTAGACTGGTTAATGAATATATACAGATCATTAGACTGGTTAATGAATATATACAGATCATTAGACTGGTTAATGAATATATACAGGCCATTAGACTGGTTAATGAATATATACAGACCATTAGACTGGTTAATGAGTATATACAGGTCATTAGACTGGTTAATGAATATATACAGGTCATTAGACTGGTTAATGAATATATACAGGCCATTAGACTGGTTAATGAGTATATACAGGTCATTAGACTGGTTAATGAATATATACAGGTCATTAGACTGGTTAATGAATATATACAGGCCATTAGACTGGTTAATTAATATATACAGGTCATTAGACTGGTTAATGAATATATACAGACCATTAGACTGGTTAATGAATATATACAGGTCATTAGACTGGTTAATGAATATATACAGGCCATTAGACTGGTTAATTAATATATACAGGTCATTAGACTGGTTAATGAGTATATACAGGCCATTAGACTGGTTAATGAATATATACAGGCCATTAGACTGGTTAATGAATATATACAGGCCATTAGACTGGTTAATGAATATATACAGGCCATTAGACTGGTTAATGAATATATACAGATCATTAGACTGGTTAATGAATATATACAGGTCATTAGACTGGTTAATGAATATATACAGGCCATTAGACTGGTTAATGAATATATACAGATCATTAGACTGGTTAATGAATATATACAGATCATTAGACTGGTTAATGAATATATACAGGCCATTAGACTGGTTAATGAATATATACAGGCCATTAGACTGGTTAATGAATATATACAGATCATTAGACTGGTTAATGAATATATACAGATCATTAGACTGGTTAATGAATATATACAGGCCATTAGACTGGTTAATGAATATATACAGATCATTAGACTGGTTAATGAATATATACAGATCATTAGACTGGTTAATGAATATATACAGATCATTAGACTGGTTAATGAATATATACAGGTCATTAGACTGGTTAATGAATATATACAGGCCATTAGACTGGTTAATGAATATATACAGATCATTAGACTGGTTAATGAATATATACAGATCATTAGACTGGTTAATGAATATATACAGATCATTAGACTGGTTAATGAATATATACAGACCATTAGACTGGTTAATGAGTATATACAGGTCATTAGACTGGTTAATGAATATATACAGATCATTAGACTGGTTAATGAATATATACAGATCATTAGACTGGTTAATGAATATATACAGGCCATTAGACAGGTTAATGAGTATATATAATTTAGTTACAATGTTACATGAGAATAATGGTGTAAATACACAGACAGACAGACAGACAGACCAGACCGACAGACAGACAGACGGACGGACGGACGGAGGGAGGGAGGCTGACAGACAGACAGAGGGAGGGAGGCCGACAGACAGACAGACAGACAGACCGACCTGGTGTTGGGGAAAGCCCTGAATGTGAAGGGCTGTTTGTCTAAAATGGAACAGAAAGAGACAATTTTTTAGACAATACATTACATTATACTACAGCACATTATACTACAATACATTATACTACAATACACTATAATACAATACATTATACTAGAATACATTATACTACAGCACATACTAGATTACATTATACTAGAATACATTATAATACAATACATTGTACTACAACACATTATACTAGAATACATTATACTACAGCACATTATACTAGAATACATTATACTACAATACATTATACTAGAATACATTATACTACAATACATTATACTAGAATACATTATAATACAATACATTATACTAGAATACATTATACTACAATACATTATACTACAATACATTACAGTATCCTACAATACAATACATTATACTACAGCACATTATACTACAATATATTACTTGTACTACAATATATTACTTATACTACAATACATTATACTACAACACAATATACTACAGAACATTATCCTACAATACAATACCTTATACTACAATACATTATACTACAACACATTATACTAGAATACATTATACTACAGCAGAATATACTACAGCACATTATACTACAATACAATACATTATACTACAATACATTATACTACAGCACATTATACTACAATACAATACATTATACTACAGCACATTATACTACAATACAATACATTATACTACAATACATTATACTACAGCACATTATACTACAATACAATATACTACAATACAATACATTATACTACAATACATTATACTACAGCACATTATACTACAATACAATACATTATACTACAATACATTATACTACAGCACATTATACTACAATACAATACATTATACTTCAATACAATATACTACAATACATTATACTACAGCACATTATACTACAATACAATACATTATACTACAATACATTATACTACAGCACATTATACTACAATACAATATACTACAATACAATACATTATACTACAATACATTATACTACAGCACATTATACTACAATACAATACATTATATTACAAAACATTATACTACAGCACATTATACTATAATACAACACACACTCTCCCCCTCTCTCTTCTCTCTTTTAAGGAGAGGTTTTCTTCAGGTGATTGTCTGATTTGGTTATTAAAAACCCCACGGCATTGCTCTATTGACAGCACACGGAGTTTGACAAGTTCTCGTTGATGACACACGTGGTGAGGTGTGAGGACTGTTAACCTGATTAGTACGGTGAGGTGTGAGGACTGTTAATCTGATTAGTACGGTGAGGTGTGAGGACTGTTAACCTGATTAGTACGGTGAGGTGTGAGGACTGTTAATCTGATTAGTACGGTGAGGTGTGAGGACTGTTAACCTGATTAGTACGGTGAGGTGTGAGGACTGTTAACCTGATTAGTACGGTGAGGTGTGAGGACTGTTAATCTGATTAGTACGGTGAGGTGTGAGGACTGTTAATCTGATTAGTACGGTGAGGTGTGAGGACTGTTAATCTGATTAGTACGGTGAGGTGTGAGGACTGTTAACCTGATTAGTACGGTGAGGTGTGAGGACTGTTAACCTGATTAGTACGGTGAGGTGTGAGGACTGTTAATCTGATTAGTACGGTGAGGTGTGAGGACTGTTAACCTGATTAGTACGGTGAGGTGTGAGGACTGTTAACCTGATTAGTACGGTGAGGTGTGAGGACTGCTAACCTGATTAGTACGGTGAGGTGTGAGGACTGTTAACCTGATTAGTACGGTGAGGTGTGAGGACTGTTAACCTGATTAGTACGGTGAGGTGTGAGGACTGTTAACCTGATTAGTACGGTGAGGTGTGAGGACTGTTAACCTGATTAGTACGGTGAGGTGTGAGGACTGCTAACCTGATTAGTACGGTGAGGTGTGAGGACTGTTAACCTGATTAGTACGGTGAGGTGTGAGGACTGTTAACCTGATTAGTACGGTGAGGTGTGAGGACTGCTAACCTGATTAGTACGGTGAGGTGTGAGGACTGTTAACCTGATTAGTACGGTGAGGTGTGAGGACTGCTAACCTAATGAGTTCTCAGTGCTCAGCAGACGGGAGGAGGGAACCACACACACTGTGTTCTCCGTTCCAAAACGGAACCCTATTCCCTATAAAGTGCACTACTTCCAACCAGGACAATAGGTACTATATAGGGAATAAGGGGGCGTTTTGGGACACGAAGGAGCTGTTTGGTCAGAGGCGCATTGGGGATGGTTAAAGATGTGAAAAGAAAAGGCAAGGAAATAAATTGTAAGATGTTGTTGTTGTTGTTGTTGTTGTTGGAACAATAAATGATCGTTAATATGGCTAAAATGGTGGGTGAATATTTCACACTTCCTCGCTCACAGCAGAGATGAAAGAGGAGCCCTTTCAAAAACATAATAATAATAATAATAATAATAATAATAATAATAATAATAATAATAATAATAATAATAATAATAATAATAATAATAATAATAATAATAATAATAATAATAATAATAATAATAATAATAATAAACTCCACTTAGCAGCAGCTTTTATTCACAGCAACTGACAGTCAAGCTGGATATATTTTACATATGGCTGGCCCCGGGAATCGAACCCACAACCCTGGTGTTGCAAGCTCTACACAAACTGATCCATACAGGATAACTATTAATACACTGACTACACCAAGCTGACTACACCAAGCTGACTACACCAAGCTCTACCAACTGATCCATAGAGGACAACTACTAACATGCTGACTACACCAAGCTGACTACACCAAACTGACTACACCAAGCTGACTACACCAAGCTCTACCAACTGATCCATACAGGACAACTACTAACAGACTGACTACACCAAGCTGACTACACCAAGCTGACTACACCAAGCTGACTACACCAAGCTCTACCAACTGAACCATACAGGACAACTACTAACATACTGACTACACCAAGCTGACTACACCAAGCTGACTACACCAAGCTCTACCAACTGATCCATAGAGGACAACTACTAACATACTGACTACACCAAGCTGACTACACCAAGCTGACTACACCAAGCTGACTACACCAAGCTCTACCAACTGAACCATACAGGACAACTACTAACATACTGACTACATCAAGCTGACTACACCAAGCTCTACCAACTGATCCAAACAGGACAACTACTAAAATACTGACTACACCAAGCTGACTACACCAAGCTGACTACACCAAGCTGACTACACCAAGCTCTACCAACTGAACCATACAGGACAACTACTAACATACTGACTACATCAAGCTGACTACACCAAGCTCTACCAACTGATCCATACAGGACAACTACTAACATACTGACTACACCAAGGTGACTACACCAAACTGACTACACCAAGCTCTACCAACTGATCCATACAGGACAACTACTAACATACTGACTACACCAAGCTCTACCAACTGAACCATACAGGACAACTACTAACATACTGACTACACCAAGCTCTACCAACTGAACCATACAGGACAACTACTAACATACTGACTACACCAAGCTGACTACACCAAGGTGACTACACCAAGCTCTACAAACTGAACCATACAGGACAACTACTAACATACTGACTACACCAAGCTGACTACACCAAACTGACTACACCAAGCTCTACCAACTGATCCATACAGGACAACTACTAACATACTGACTACACCAAGCTGACTACACCAAGCTGACTACACCAAGCTCTACCAACTGATCCATACAGGACAACTACTAACATACTGACTACACCAAGGTGACTACACCAAGCTCTACAAACTGAACCATACAGGACAACTACTAACATACTGACTACACCAAGCTGACTACACCAAACTGACTACACCAAGCTCTACCAACTGATCCATACAGGACAACTACTAACATACTGACTACACCAAGCTGACTACACCAAGCTGACTACACCAAGCTCTACCAGCTGAACCATACAGGACAACTACTAACATACTGACTACACCAAGCTGACTACACCAAGCTCTACCAACTGAACCATACAGGACAACTACTAACATACTGACTACACCAAGCTGACTACACCAAGCTGACTACACCAAGCTCTACCAACTGATCCATACAGGACAACTACTAACATACTGACTACACCAAGCTGACTACACCAAGCTCTACCAACTGATCCATACAGGACAACTACTAACATACTGACTACACCAAGCTGACTAAACCAAGCTGACTACACTAAACTGACTACACCAAGCTCTACCAACTGACCCATACAGGACAACTACTAACATACTGACTACACCAAGCTCTACCAACTGAACCATACAGGACAACTACTAACATACTGACTACACCAAGCTGACTACACCAAGCTGACTACACTAAACTGACTACACCAAGCTCTACCAACTGACCCATACAGGACAACTACTAACATACTGACTACACCAAGCTCTACCAACTGAACCATACAGGACAACTACTAACCTACTGACTACACCAAGCTGACTACACCAAGCTCTACCAACTGAACCATACAGGACAACTACTAACCTACTGACTACACCAAGCTGACTACACCAAGCTCTACCAACTGAACCATACAGGACAACTACTAACCTACTGACTATACCAAGCTGACTACACCAAGCTGACTACACCAAGCTCTACCAACTGAACCATACAGGACAACTACTAACCTACTGACTACACCAAGCTGACTACACCAAGCTGACTACACCAAGCTCTACCAACTGAACCATACAGGACAACTACTAACCTACTGACTACACCAAGCTGACTACACCAAGCTGACTACACCAAGCTGACTACACCAAGCTCTACCAACTGAACCATACAGGACAACTACTAACCTACTGACTACACCAAGCTGACTACACCAAGCTGACTACACCAAGCTGACTACACCAAGCTCTACCAACTGAACCATACAGGACAACTACTAACACACTGACGTACACATACATGTTATTCAATCATTGCACCCGCACCGTTCGCTGCGTAGCCTGATGCTAAATTAGAACTTGGTTCTACTTGTGATGCTTGACGCGCTGCAAGTCCCGCCTCTCCCAACTCCTCATTGGTTTAGAGGAGCATATACCCACGTGGGTGATTGGAAGATGAGCTGAGGTCCACACTCCAGTCCAGTTGGTGGTGGTAACGCACCTTTAAAGTTGGTTGCCAACCCGCCATATAAAATCCACAGAAGAAGAAAACTCAACTAGGAGAGATTACTAGAAAATAACTACGCTGAACAAAAATATCAACGCAACATGAAAAGTGTTGTTCCCATGTTTCATGAGCTGAAATAAAAAGATCCCTACAATGAAATGTCCCATACGCACAAAAAAGCTTTTTTCTCTCAAATTCTGTGCAAAAATATGTTTTCATCCCTGTTAAGTGAGCATTTCTCCTTTGCCAAGATAATCCATCCACCTGACAGGTGTGGCATGTCAAGAACATGATTAAACAGCATGATCCATTACACAGGTGAACCTTGTACTGGGGGGGACAATAAAAGGGCCACTCTAAAATGTGCAGTTTTGTCACACAATACAATGCTACATATATCTCAGGTTTTGAGGGAGTAATTGACATGCTGACTGCAGAAATGTCTACCCGAGCTGTTGCCAAAGAATTCACTGTTAATTTCTCTACCATAAGCCGTCTCCAATTTGACATTACGTCCAACCGGCCTCACAACGTCAGACTAGCCCAGGATCTCCACAACCGTCTGGAGGGGGGGGGGGGGGATATATCTGTATGTAATAAAGCCCTTTTCTGGGGCCTGACTTCCCAGTGGTGGTGCCCCCCCCCTGCCCAGTCATGTGAAATCTATTTATTTAAATGGGCTGATTTCCTCACATGAACAGTAACTCAGTAGATATGTTGCGTTTATATTTGTGTTCGGTGTAGGTTTCCCCTGTTCCCCTGAGTAGAGAACACACCATTTTCTGTGACTCAAAAATGGGTCCAAATTCTACAAAGATCTATATAATAAAAATGACATTTCAGGTAAAATAACAACACAATGTTTATATCCCAGGACAAGTTAGCTAGCAACAGCGAGCTAGTAAGCTAGCTAGATAAATGTCCATGGAATGTTTATATCCCAGGACAAGTTAGCTAGCAACAGCGAGCTAGTAAGCTAGCTAGCTAAATGTCCATGGAATGTTTATATGGTGTTTCGATCTGTCCCCAAATTAATATAGTTGGTTTTGATACATCTACCCTGCATTTCCTGATCGAGTCTGCTGTGGATGGACAAACTCAACACGGCACACGGGTGTGGCCGGTGTAGTCAGCACGGGGCGGCAGGGTAGCCTAGTGGTTAGAGCGTTGGACTAGTAACCGAAAGGTTGCAAGTTCAAATCCCCGAGCTGACAAGGTACAAATCTGTCGTTCTGCCCCGGTACAAGGCAGTTAACACACTGTTCCTAGACCGTCATTGACAATAAGACTTTGTTCTTAACTGACTTGCCTGGTTAAATAAAGGTAAAATAAATGCTAGGTATTAGTTAAAAGTTGGCAAAAAAAACTAAAAGTATCTTTGTCAATAAGCACTACCACACAACGGATCATCTTACCTGCGTAACATGTCTCTTTCTAGCTGAGAACCATTGCTCATGGGTAATGTAGTTGTGATCTACACAGGGATGATGACTCTGGATGGGTGGAGAAACAGATGAGGGAGGCGGGGTTAAACAACAGCCATGGTGGTCAACAGACATGGGTTCAAATACTATTCGAAATACTTGATCCGTGTTTGCTTAAGTTGCGCCTGGCATAATGGACCAATGGGATAGTCCCAAAACGGCAGACACCACACATTAGGCACTCCAGGCAAACAATCAAAGTATTTGAAAGATTTCAAATAGAATTTGAACCCGGTCTGGTCATGTGATGAAATAGACACATATTCACAGCCAGACAAACAGAACAGGGAGGTGAAGAGGGAGTTTTGGTGAGGACAGACAAAGTCAGCGGTTCAGAGGGTTGAGGACATTACGTCTTCAGACACAGGAGGGATGCTGCATCTCTTTCGGGAGGGTTTTGATCAGAACAACATGTTTTATTGTTTTCATTCTGGCCGTTATCCTCCAGGTGTTAGCTAAGACTGTCTCTCTCCCTCTCCTTTTCACTCTCTCCCTGTCTCCTTTTCTCCCTCTCCATCCTTCTTCTACTCTTTCTCCTTCCTCTCTCTCTCTCTCCTCCCTCTCTCCATTATCTCTCAACTCTCTCTCTTCCTACTAAACAGAACAAAATAAACTTTGCTCAGGCCTCGGACCTAAATTAATCCAGATGGCTGTATCTGCAGAAAGTTCAGGTTGATAATGACCGACCCTGGCCTTGACCCTACTCCTGTCTGGTAACAACTTGTTCCATTTAATTGACAGGAACATTGAATCTCTTCATTCTGTCTGAGTGATTTTTAAAGGGGGAATCTGGGATTCAAAATATCCCACATTGGCAATAAAGTGGTCAGTATATATATATATATCATTCATTTAAATGTTTAAATGTTCAATCCCAGAATGCCCCTTTAAGGGGTTGTTTGTATGCAGACGGTGGTTCTGTGACGTATCCCTGACAGAAATAGTTAAACATAACACTGTGCTACGCTAGTTAAACAACATATCACTGTGCTACGCTAGTTAAACAACATATCACTGTGCTACGCTAGTTAAACAACATAACACTGTGCTACGCTAGTTAAACAACATATCACTGTGCTACGCTAGTTAAACAACATATCACTGTGCTACGCTAGTTAAACAACATATCACTGTGCTACGCTAGTTAAACATCATATCACTGTGCTACGCTAGTTAAACAACATATCACTGTGCTGCGCTAGTTAAACAACATATCACTGTGCTACGCTAGTTAAACAACATATCACTGTGCTACGCTAGTTAAACAACATATTACTGTGCTACGCTAGTTACACAACATATCACTGTGCTGCGCTAGTTAAACAACATATCACTGTGCTACGCTAGTTAAACAACATATCACTGTGCTGCGCTAGTTAAACAACATATCACTGTGCTGCGCTAGTTAAACAACATATCACTGTGCTACGCTAGTTAAACAACATATCACTGTGCTACGCTAGTTAAACAACATATCACTGTGCTACGCTAGTTAAACAACATATTACTGTGCTACGCTAGTTAAACAACATATCACTGTGCTACGCTAGTTAAACAACATATCACTGTGCTACGCTAGTTAAACAAGCCTTAAACACTGCTGAGCAACAGCCTGTTTAACTCCAGTTTATCAGGCCTCGTCGTGATCATGTTACTTGGGAGTAACAGGTTTGTATGTGTGTGGACTGCCAACAATGTATTAGTCTTGTTTGAGTGCTTTGGGCTGGTACTGTGGGCGTGTACAGCGACTCGAAAGCAGACTGCTAGTTGTGGGATTGTGATGACAGGGACAGCAGGCGTTTGCATGGACTGGCTGTATGGGAAACAGTGATTGTGATAACCAATAAGATGGACACACACACACAAACACACATGGACGGACACACACAGAGGGGCGGCAGGTAGCCTGGTGGTTAGAGGAGGCAGGTAGCCTGGTGGTTAGAGGAGGCAGGTGGCCTAGTGGTTAGAGGAGGCAGGTAGCCTAGTGGTTAGAGGAGGCAGGTAGCCTAGTGGTTAGAGGAGGCAGGTAGCCTAGTGGTTAGAGGAGGCAGGTAGTCTAGTGGTTAGAGGAGGCAGGTGGCCTAGTGGTTAGAGGAGGCAGGTAGTCTAGTGGTTAGAGGAGGCAGGTAGCCTAGTGGTTAGAGGAGGCAGGTGGCCTAGTGGTTAGAGGAGGCAGGTAGCCTAGTGGTTAGAGGAGGCAGGTAGTCTAGTGGTTAGAGGAGGCAGGTAGCCTAGTGGTTAGAGGAGGCAGGTAGCCTAGTGGTTAGAGGAGGCAGGTAGCCTAGTGGTTAGAGGAGGCAGGTAGCCTAGTGGTTAGAGGAGGCAGGTAGCCTAGTGGTTAGAGTGTTGGACTAGTAACCGAAAGGTTGCTCGATCAAATCCCCGAGCTGACAAGGTAAAAAAAAATCTGTCGTTCTGTCCCTGAACAAGGCAACTAAACCCAATGTTCCCCGGTAGGCCGTCATTGTAAATAAGAATTTGTTCTTAACCGACTTGCCTTGTTAAAATAAAAGGTTAAAAATTAATAAAAAACACAGAATAAATTAACAGTCAGACATGGAGTCCAAATGAAGCCTAGGAATCCATTAGTACTAATAACTATTAGGTGTCCAGAGTTGTATTACCTGGGTCCCTCCACACACTGGACAGCCTGGTAACAGCAGAGGTCTGGGTGTGAGCCGAGCGGACATGATGCTGCACCGATCACCACTGTCCACAGGGGGCGCTCTCTCACTGCTCCAGGACAGGAGCCTTTCTACGGGGGCCTGCCTCGGGGTCTCTACCCACTGGAGAGAGGCCTCAGTGGGGGTGGAAGGAAGGGAAGGACACTCATGCCCCTGGATCTGTCCTTGATCTCCATCCCCATCGAGCCGCCTGTCCCTGCCCAGTTTGGATGCTCCTACCTGGGGTGGAGGATCCTTGAAGGCCAGGGTGTGCAGGAGGTTCCTGGGGCTGTCGTACTGTAGTCTGAGAAGGCTGGGTGCCTGGTACTCCTCACGCTGCCACCGGGGGGCGCCAGAGCTACAACCACTAGTCCTGGAGGATGAGGAGCAAGACGGGAGGCAGGAGCAGGGAGTAGGGGGGGGGAGAGGGCCGGGCTCAGGGGTCCTTAAGGACAGAGGAGGAGGTGGAGGAGGTAGAATGGGTGGAGGAAGAAGAGGTAGAGAGGGAGGAGGGGGAGGTAGAGAAAGAGGAGGCAGAGAGAGAAGAGGGGTAGGTAGACTAAGGACAGACCCAAACTCCTCCCCTCCTCCTTGACTGGCTGTGTCCAGGCTGCCCGTACAGGAAGAGAAGCTCCCAGAGTAAGACGATTGGCTGCTGGCCGTGGCGACGCCTATCCCGCTGTCCAACGAGCTTTGGCGCCCGCTGTCGTGGAGACTGCGAAGGTGGGAAGGCGGTTTGAAAGGAGTGCGGTTCATGACAGCGTTATAGAGATCCTCGTCCAGATTGGTCGAGGACCTCGCAGTGGGAGGTGCCGACAGGGTCTCGGTTGAGGAAGTGAGGCGTTTTGGCTCTGGCCATAAAGGGAAGTGGTTTCCGTAGCTGGCGTCTGATTGGCTGGAAGAGGAGGAAGAGATACTGCTGCGGTCGTCCCCGGCAACGGAGGTGCTGTAACTGGAGGTGGAGGCTGGGGAAGACATTATTGATTAACTGACTGATTGATTGATCAAAGGTCAATTGAGTAAAGGTCAAATGATTTAAGTGAACTGATTGATGATTGATTGATAAAACGGTGAACTACGCCGTTTATTGATGGTTCAAATACAGTCAGGAGATGAAGTGAAAACTGGGATTATTGATTGGTGGATTGCGGTATTGATTGATTACCTGTACTGCTCTGTCTACTGCTGTGGGACAGCATGCTGAGTCTTCTCTCTAGATCCGATGTTTCATGGTTGATCCTCTCCTCTGAGGAGGACCGGCTAGCACTGGGATCTATACACGCACGCACGCACGCACGCACACACACACACACACACACACACACACACACACACACACACACGGAACAGAGTAATATATCCACAGCTTTATCTACTGGGTCTATAATGAACACAGGTACTGAAACCATGGGCTCTATAACGAACACAGGTACTGAAACCATGGGCTCTATAATGAACACAGGTACTGAAACCACGGGCTCTATAATGAACACAGGTACTGAAACCACGGGCTCTATAATGAACACAGGTACTGAAACCACGGGCTCTATAATGAACACAGGTACTGAAACCATGGGCTCTATAACGAACACAGGTACTGAAACCACGGGCTCTATAACGAACACAGGTACTGAAACCACGGGCTCTATAATGAACACAGGTACTGAAACCACGGGCTCTATAACGAACACAGGTACTGAAACCACGGGCTCTATAACGAACACAGGTACTGAAACCACGGGCTCTATAATGAACACAGGTACTGAAACCACGGGCTCTATAACGAACACAGGTACTGAAACCACGGGCTCTATAACGAACACAGGTACTGAAACCACGGGCTCTATAACGAACACAGGTACTGAAACCACGGGCTCTATAACGAACACAGGTACTGAAACCACGGGCTCTATAACGAACACAGGTACTGAAACCACGGGCTCTATAACGAACACAGGTACTGAAACCATGGGCTCTATAACGAACACAGGTACTGAAACCATGGGCTCTATAACGAACACAGGTACTGAAACCACGGGCTCTATAATGAACACAGGTACTGAAACCATGGGCTCTATAACGAACACAGGTACTGAAACCATGGGCTCTATAACGAACACAGGTACTGAAACCATGGGCTCTATAACGAACACAGGTACTGAAACCATGGGCTCTATAATGAACACAGGTACTGAAACCACGGGCTCTATAACGAACACAGGTACTGAAACCACGGGCTCTATAACGAACACAGGTACTGAAACCACGGGCTCTATAACGAACACAGGTACTGAAACCATGGGCTCTATAACGAACACAGGTACTGAAACCACGGGCTCTATAACGAACACAGGTACTGAAACCATGGGCTCTATAACGAACACAGGTACTGAAACCACGGGCTCTATAACGAACACAGGTACTGAAACCACGGGCTCTATAACGAACACAGGTACTGAAACCACGGGCTCTATAACGAACACAGGTACTGAAACCACGGGCTCTATAACGAACACAGGTACTGAAACCACGGGCTCTATAACGAACACAGGTACTGAAACCACGGGCTCTATAACGAACACAGGTACTGAAACCACGGGCTCTATAATGAACACAGGTACTGAAACCACGGGCTCTATAACGAACACAGGTACTGAAACCACGGGCTCAATAACGAACACAGGTACTGAAACCACGGGCTCTATAACGAACACAGGTACTGAAACCACGGGCTCTATAATGAACACAAGTACTGAAACCACGGGCTCTATAACGAACACAGGTACTGAAACCACGGGCTCTATAATGAACACAAGTACTGAAACCATGGGCTCTATAACGAACACAGGTACTGAAACCACGGGCTCTATAATGAACACAGGTACTGAAACCATGGGCTCTATAACGAACACAGGTACTGAAACCATGGGCTCTATAACGAACACAGGTACTGAAACCACGGGCTCTATAACGAACACAGGTACTGAAACCATGGGCTCTATAATGAACACAGGTACTGAAACCATAGGCTCTATAACGAACACAGGTACTGAAACCATGGGCTCTATAACGAACACAGGTACTGAAACCACGGGCTCTATAATGAACACAAGTACTGAAACCACGGGCTCTATAACGAACACAGGTACTGAAACCACGGGCTCTATAACGAACACAGGTACTGAAACCACGGGCTCTATAACGAACACAGGTACTGAAACCATGGGCTCTATAATGAACACAGGTACTGAAACCATGGGCTCTATAATGAACACAGGTACTGAAACCACGGGCTCTATAATGAACACAGGTACTGAAACCATGGGCTCTATAATGAACACAGGTACTGAAACCACGGGCTCTATAATGAACACAGGTACTGAAACCATGGGCTCTATAACGAACACAGGTACTGAAACCACGGGCTCTATAATGAACACAGGTACTGAAACCATGGGCTCTATAACGAACACAGGTACTGAAACCATGGGCTCTATAATGAACACAGGTACTGAAACCACGGGCTCTATAATGAACACAGGTACTGAAACCATGGGCTCTATAATGAACACAGGTACTGAAACCACGGGCTCTATAACGAACACAGGTACTGAAACCATGGGCTCTATAATGAACACAGGTACTGAAACCATGGGCTCTATAATGAACACAGGTACTGAAACCATGGGCTCTATAACGAACACAGGTACTGAAACCATGGGCTCTATAACGAACACAGGTACTGAAACCATGGGCTCTATAACGAACACAGGTACTGAAACCATGGGCTCTATAACGAACACAGGTACTGAAACCACGGGCTCTATAATGAACACAGGTACTGAAACCATGGGCTCTATAACGAACACAGGTACTGAAACCATGGGCTCTATAATGAACACAGGTACTGAAACCATGGGCTCTATAACGAACACAGGTACTGAAACCATGGGCTCTATAATGAACACAGGTACTGAAACAATGGTCTCTATAATGAACACAGGTACTGAAACCATGGGCTCTATAACGAACACAGGTACTGAAACCATGGGCTCTATAATGAACACAGGTACTGAAACAATGGTCTCTATAATGAACACAGGTACTGAAACCATGGGCTCTATAACGAACACAGGTACTGAAACCATGGGCTCTATAATGAACACAGGTACTGAAACCATGGGCTCTATAACGAACACAGGTACTGAAACCACGGGCTCTATAATGAACACAGGTACTGAAACCACGGTCTCTATAACGAACACAGGTACTGAAACCATAGTCTCTATAATGAACACAGGTACTGAAACAATGGTCTCTATAATGAACACAGGTACTGAAACCACGGTCTCTATAACGAACACAGGTACTGAAACCACAGGCTCTATAATGACAACAGGTACTGAAACCACGGGCTCTATAACGAACACAGGCTGAGTTAGCAACCAAAGTGAGGGGGAGGCAGGCTGAGTTAGCTACCAAAGTGATGGGGAGGCAGGCTGAGTTAGCTACCAAAGTGATGGGGAGGCAGGCTGAGTTAGCTACCAAAGTGATGGGGAGGCAGGCTGAGTTAGCAACCAAAGTGAGGGGGAGGCAGGCTGAGTTAACTACCAAAGTGATGGGGAGGCAGGCTGAGTTAGCTACCAAAGGAAGGGGGAGGCAGGCTGAGTTAACTACCAAAGTGATGGGGAGGCAGGCTGAGTTAACTACCAAAGGAAGGGGGAGGCAGGCTGAGTTAACTACCAAAGTGAGGGGGAGGCAGGCTGAGTTAACTACCAAAGGGAGGGGGGAGGCAGGCTGAGTTAGCTACCAAAGTGAGGGGGAGGCAGGCTGAGTTAACTACCAAAGAGAGGGGGAGGCAGGCTGAGTTAGCTACCAAAGTGATGGGGAGGCAGGCTGAGTTAACTACCAAAGTAATGGGGAGGCAGGCTGAGTTAACTACCAAAGTGAGGGGGAGGCAGGCTGAGTTAGCTACCAAAGTGATGGGGAGGCAGGCTGAGTTAACTACCAAAGGGATGGGGAGGCAGGCTGAGTTAGCTACCAAAGAGAGGGGGAGGCAGGCTGAGTTAGCTACCAAAGTGATGGGGAGGCAGGCTGAGTTAGCTACCAAAGTGAGGGGGAAGCAGGCTGAGTTAGCAACCAAAGTGAGGGGGAGGCAGGCTGAGTTAGCTACCAAAGTGATGGGGAGGCAGGCTGAGTTAACTACCAAAGTGAGGGGGAGGCAGGCTGAGTTAACTACCAAAGTGATGGGGAGGCAGGCTGAGTTAACTACCAAAGTGATGGGGAGGCAGGCTGAGTTAACTACCAAAGTGATGGGGAGGCAGGCTGAGTTAGCTACCAAAGTGATGGGGAGGCAGGCTGAGTTAGCTACCAAAGTGAGGGGGAGGCAGGCTGAGTTAGCTACCAAAGTGATGGGGAGGCAGGCTGAGTTAACTACCAAAGGGATGGGGAGGGGGCAGATTTAACTCCCGCTTCCTACCCTTTAAGTTGGCATTGTATCCCCTCTCTCTTCTCCTCCCTTCCCTCCTCTTTCACCCGATCCTCTCCTCCACCTCCCTCCCCCCACTCTCCCTCCCCTCTCCCACCTACTCTACCCTCTATCCTCCAATCCACTCCTCTCTTCCACTCTCTCCTCTCCTAAAACTAAGTCCTCCTATCTGTGACCTCCACCTGCTCTCCCCTATCCCTTCCCCTCTCCCTCCCCTCCCCTCTTCCTCCCCCTCTCCCAGTTACACTCAGCGTCTAGCAGCTCTCTGTCTCTCTGATTCAGTGAAAAACCCTGCCAATTCACACACCTTCACAGGGAGGGGAGGTGTGTGTCCGTGTGAAAAACACTGCCAAAGGCTGGGACATTTACAAGATGTACATGACAGCTGTGTGTGTGTGTGTGTGTGTGTGTGTGTGTGTGTGTGTGTGTGTGTGTGTGTGTGTGTGTGTGTGTGAGCACATTTACAGAGAGGTGTATATGAGTGTATGTCTGCCTGTCTGTGAGTTAGTGTGTGTGTGTTTATGTCTAAGAGTGAGTGTGAGTGAGAATGTGTGTCTGTGTGTTATGTGTAAGAGTGTGTGTGTGTGTGTGTGTGTACACTATGTCCCGTATGTATGTGTGTGAGAATGCAAGATGGGGTGGAGGGGGTGTCAAGTATCTACCCCCTGTCAC
>NC_143040.1:4020000-4060000 GCF_057628025.1 Oncorhynchus mykiss
GAGTGTGTCTCTCTCTCTCTCAAACACACACACACACACACCCTTGCTATGGTAAAGACCGTTGTCATTGGTCCTGAAAGGCCCGTTACGGTAGAGACAGGCCCGTTACGGTAGAGACAGTTGTCATTGGTCCTGACAGGCCCGTTACGGTAAAGACAGGCCCGTTACGGTAGAGACAGTTGTCATTGGTCCTGACAGGCCCGTTACGGTAAAGACAGGCCCGTTACGGTAAGGACAGTTGTCATTGGTCCTGACAGGCCCGTTACGGTAAAGACAGGCCCGTTACGGTAAAGACAGTTGTCCTTGGTCCTGACAGGCCCGTTACGGTAAAGACAGTTGTCATTGGTCCTGACAGGCCCGTTACGGTAAAGACAGGCCCGTTACGGTAAAGACAGTTGTCATTGGTCCTGACAGGCCTGTTACGGTAAGGACAGTTGTCATTGGTCCTGACAGGCCTGTTACGGTAAAGACAGTTGTCATTGGTCCTGACAGGCCCGTTACGGTAAAGACAGTTGTCATTGGTCCTGACAGGCGTGTTACGGTAAAGACAGTTGTCTTTGGTCCTGACAGGCCCGTTACGGTAAAGACAGGCCCGTTACGGTAAAGACAGTTGTCCTTGGTCCTGACAGGCCTGTTACGGTAAAGACAGTTGTCATTGGTCCTGACAGGCCCGTTACGGTAAGGACAGTTGACACGAGCACATAATTACTCATTCATTTTGTACAACAGTTAGATGTAAAGCCTCATACTTGAGACTCCTGTATAAACAGCGTTATGGTAATGTGGCCGTATTGTCTCTCATGAGTTTCACCACATTGCACCAACCGGACCAGTTCGTAAACTGGATTCTTCAGCGATCTTTTATACTTTCTCCAGAACATGAATGTCGTTCGGACCTCCAGTTCTGTGAGGTGGAAGAAATTCCTTTGTTCTCTCTATGAAAACTCACTCGCTCTATATACTATACTGTACTCTGGGATACCAACTATACTGTACTCTGGGATACCAACTATACTGTACTCTGGGATACCAACTATACTGTACTGGGATACCAACTATACTGTACTCTGGGATACCAACTATACTGTACTGAGATACCAACTATACTGTACTCTGAGATACCAACTATACTGTACTCTGGGATACCAACTATACTGTACTGGGATACCAACTATACTGTACTCTGGGATACCAACTATACTGTACTGGGATACCAACTATACTGTACTCTGGGATACCAACTATACTGTACTCTGGGATACCAACTATACTGTACTGGGATACCAACTATACTGTACTCTGGGATACCAACTATACTGTACTCTGGGATACCAACTATACTGTACTGGGATACCAACTATACTGTACTCTGGGATACCAACTATACTGTACTCTGGGATACCAACTATACTGTACTCTGGGATACCAACTATACTGTACTCTGGGATACCAACTATACTGTACTCTGGGATACAAACTATACTGTACTCTGAGATACCAACTATACTGTACTGAGATACCAACTATACTGTACTCTGGGATACCAACTATACTGTACTCTGGGATACCAACTATACTGTACTCTGGGATACCAACTATACTGTACTGGGATACCAACTATACTGTACTCTGGGATACCAACTATACTGTACTCTGGGATACCAACTATACTGTACTCTGGGATACCAACTATACTGTACTCTGGGATACCAACTATACTGTACTCTGGGATACCAACTATACTGTACTGGGATACCAACTATACTGTACTCTGGGATACCAACTATACTGTACTCTGGGATACCAACTATACTGTACTCTGGGATACCAACTATACTGTACTCTGGGATACCAACTATACTGTACTCTGGGATACCAACTATACTGTACTCTGGGATACCAACTATACTGTACTCTGGGATACCAACTATACTGTACTTTGAGATACCAACTATACTGTACTGTGATACCAACTATACTGTACTGAGATACCAACTATACTGTACTCTGAGATACCAACTATACTGTACTGAGATACCAACTATACTGTACTGAGATACCAACTATACTGTACTGAGATACCAACTATACTGTACTGAGATACCAACTATACTGTACTGATATACCAACTATACTGTACTGAGATACCAACTATACTGTACTGTGATACCAACTATACTGTACTGATATACCAACTATACTGTACTGAGATACCAACTATACTGTACTGAGATACCAACTATACTGTACTGATATACCAACTATACTGTACTGATATACCAACTATACTGTACTGAGATACCAACTATACTGTACTCTGAGATACCAACTATACTGTACTCTGAGATACCAACTATACTGTACTCTGAGATACCAACTATACTGTACTGAGATACCAACTATACTGTACTGAGATACCAACTATACTGTACTGAGATACCAACTATACTGTACTGAGATACCAACTATACTGTACTGAGATACCAACTATACTGTACTCTGAGATACCAACTATACTGTACTGAGATACCAACTATACTGTACTGAGATACCAACTATACTGTACTGAGATACCAACTATACTGTACTGAGATACCAACTATACTGTACTGAGATACCAACTATACTGTCCTCTGAGATATCAACCAACCACAAAATACTGTAGTCATTGGGGGAGAAGAGAGAACGATAGAGAGACAGGGACAATGTACTGCTGGGATGGAACAAAAGCCTGCACACCTCGGATTCTCCAGGACCAGAGATGGAGGCCACAGACCTGGTGAACTGTCACTATAGAGAATGTGGAATTATTTTTGGAATTCAAAACAATTCCATTTAATTCTTATTAAAACTAGCTAATCCGTTGACACAGTGAGTTCCATTCTCAAAAGTAGTGCACTATATAGGGAATAGGGTACCATAGGGCTCTGGTCTAAAGTAGTGCACTATATAGGGAATAGTGTGCCATAGGGCTCTGGTCTAAAGTAGTGCACTATATAGGGAATAGGGTGCCATAGGGTTCTGGTCTAAAGTAGTGCACTATATAGGGAATAGGGTGCCATAGGGTTCTGGTCTAAAGTTGTGCACTATATAGGGAATAGTGTGCCATAGGGCTCTGGTCTAAAGTAGTGCACTATATAGGGAATAGGGTGCCATAGGGTTCTGGTCTAAAGTAGTGCACTATATAGGGAATAGGGTGCCATAGGGTTCTGGTCTAAAGTTGTGCACTATATAGGGAATAGTGTGCCATAGGGCTCTGGTCTAAAGTAGTGCACTATATAGGGAATAGGGTGCCATAGGGTTCTGGTCTAAAGTAGTGCACTATATAGGGAATAGTGTGCCATAGGGTTCTGGTCTAAAGTAGTGCACTATATAGGGAATAGGGTGCCATAGGGTTCTGGTCTAAAGTAGTGCACTATATAGGGAATAGGGTGCCATAGGGTTCTGGTCTAAAGTAGTGCACTATATAGGGAATAGTGTGCCATAGGGCTCTGGTCTAAAGTAGTGCACTATATAGGGAATAGGGTGCCATAGGGCTCTGGTCTAAAGTAGTGCACTATATAGGGAATAGGGTGCCATAGGGCTCTGGTCTAAAGTAGTGCACTACATAGGGAATAGGGTGCCATAGGGCTCTGGTCTGAAGTAGTGCACTACATAGGGAATATGGTGCCATTTGGGACACTGTCCCTTTGTGGTTCCATACTCACAGTATCCACATCTAGTGCCACCCTCAAAAACAAAGCCATTGGGCACGTCGCCATAGCGACGCAGGTCTGACAGCTTCCACTGGCCAATCACGGCCGGCGGTAGGTCCCTAGTGAGGACCAGTAGGTTGTTGCACAGGTGCAGGGAGGCGGGACCACTCTCTAGCTTAGTTCCTGGCTGAACGCCTACACTGAACCTGTGGACTGGTTGAGAGAGAAAGAGAGCAAGAGAGGGGGGAGAGAGGGAGAGAGAGATAGAGGGAGAGAGAGAGAGAGGGAGGAAGGGGGAGGGAGAGAGAGAGAGAGAGAGAGAGAGAGAGAGAGAGGGGAAGGGGGAGAGAGAGAGAGCGAGAGGGGAAGAGGGAGAGAGAGGGGAGGGAGAGGGGGAGCGAGAGTGGGGGGAGGGGGAGGGAGAGAGAGATTAATTATTATTAAGTCTAGGACAGTATACACACACACGGATCATAAGTCTAGGACAGTATACAGTACACACACACGGATCATAAGTCTAGGACAGTATACAGTATACACACACATGGATCATTAGTCTAGGACAGTATACACACACACAGATCATTAGTCTAGGACAGTATACACACACACAGATCATTAGTCTAGGACAGTATACACACACACAGATCATTAGTCTAGGACAGTATACACACACACGGATCATAAGTCTAGGACAGTATACAGTATACACACACACAGATCATTAGTCTAGGACAGTATACACACACACAGATCATTAGTCTAGGACAGTATACACACACACAGATCATTAGTCTAGGACAGTATACACACACACAGATCATTAGTCTAGGACAGTATACACACACACGGATCATTAGTCTAGGACAGTATACAGTACACACACGGATCATTAGTCTAGGACAGTATACACACACACAGATCATTAGTCTAGGACAGTATACAGTACACACACGGATCATAAGTCTAGGACAGTATACACACATGGATCATTAGTCTAGGACAGTATACACACACACGGATCATTAGTCTAGGACAGTATACAGTACACACACGGATCATTAGTCTAGGACAGTATACACACACACAGATCATTAGTCTAGGACAGTATACAGTACACACACGGATCATAAGTCTAGGACAGTATACACACATGGATCATTAGTCTAGGACAGTATACAGTACACACACGGATCATACGTCTAGGACAGTATACAGTACACACACACGGCTGGGTGATTGACAGTATACAGTACACACACACGGCTGGGTGATTGACAGTATACAGTACATACACACGGCTGGGTGATTGATGCCAGTATTAATGATGATTAAACGCTCTCTGTTGTGCTGGCTGTGATCTATCAATTATCAATGGGGCTTTTTTCTTTTTCTCACACACACACACACACACACACACACACACACACACACACACACGCACACGCACACACACACGGCTGTGATCTGTCATCAATGGGTTCAGTCCTCTCTCTCTCTCTCTCTCTCTCTCTCTCTGCTGGCTGTGATCTGTCATCAATGGGTTCAGTCCTCTCTCTCTCTCTCTCTCTCTCTGCTGGCTGTGATGTGTCATCAATGGGTTCAGTCCTCTCTCTCTCTCTCTCTCTCTCTCTCTCTCTGCTGGCTGTGATCTGTCATCAATGGGTTCAGTCCTCTCTCTCTCTCTCTCTCTCTCTCTGCTGGCTGTGATGTGTCATCAATGGGTTCAGTCCTCTCTCTCTCTCTCTGCTGGCTGTGATCTGTCATCAATGGGGCTCCGTCTTGGCATGCGAAAGTATTCACCCCCCTTGGCATTTTTCCTATTTTGTTGCCTTACAACATGGAATACATTTTTTTATTTTTTATTTTTGGGGGGGGGGGTTGTATCATTTGATTTACACAACATGCTTTGAAGATCCAAAAATGTTTTATTGTTTTTTTTATTATTGTGAAACAAACAAGAAATAAGACAAAAAAAACTGAAAACTTGAGCGTGCATAACTATTCACCTCCCCAAGTCAATGCTTTGTAGAGCCACCTTTTGCAGCAATTACAGCTGTAAGTGTTACGGTGCGTGAATGAGGACCCAAAAGCGAATTAACATAAACAGAGCTTCTTTAATAACAAAACAAACGTAGGCTCAGATGGACCGGCAGATTCCGACAGGACAGGACAAGGTTGCAGCAAACATGACGATAGTCTGGTTCAGGCATGAATAACACAAACAAGAATCCGACAAGGACAGAAGCAGAAACAGAGAGAGATATAGGGACCTAATCAGAGGGAAAAAGGGAACAGGTGGGAAAAGGGGTGACGAGGTAGTTAGGAGGAGACAAGGAACAGCTGGGGGAAAGAGGGGGAGAAAAGGTAACCTAATAACGACCAGCAGAGGGAGACAGGGTGAAGGGAAAGGACAGAAACAAGACACAACATGACAATACATGACAGTACCCCCCCACTCACCGAGCGCCTCCTGGCGCACTCGAGGAGGAAACCTGGCGGCAACGGAGGAAATCATCGATCAGCGCACGGTCCAGCACGTCCCGAGAGGGAACCCAACTCCTCTCCTCAGGACCGTACCCCTCCCAATCTACTAGGTACTGATGACCACGGCCCCGAGGACGCATGTCCAAAATCCTACGGACCCTGTAGATGGGTGCGCCCTCGACAAGGATGGGGGGGGGGGGGGGAAGACGAGCGGGGGCGCGAAGAACGGGCTTGACACAGGAGACATGGAAGACCGGGTGGACGCGACGAAGATATCGCGGAAGAAGAAGTCGAACTGCGACAGGATTAATGATCTGGGAAATACGGAACGGACCAATGAACCGCGGGGTCAACTTGCGAGAAGCGGTCTTAAGGGGAAGGTTCTGAGTGGAGAGCCAAACTCTCTGACCGCGACAATATCTAGGACTCTTAGTTCTACGCTTATTAGCAGCCCTCACAGTCTGCGCCCTATAACGGCAAAGTGCAGACCTGACCCTCTTCCAGGTGCGCTCGCAACGTTGGACAAAAGCCTGAGCGGAGGGGACGCTGGACTCGGCGAACTGAGATGAGAACAGCGGAGGCTGGTACCCGAGGCTACTCTGAAAAGGAGATAGCCCGGTCGCAGACGAAGGAAGCGAGTTGTGGGCGTATTCTGCCCAGGGGAGCTGTTCTGACCAAGACGCAGGGTTGCGAAAAGAAAGACTGCGTAAGATGCGACCAATAGTCTGATTGGCCCGTTCTGCTTGACCGTTAGACTGGGGGTGAAAGCCGGAAGAGAGACTGACGGAAGCCCCAATCAAACGGCAAAACTCCCTCCAAAATTGAGACGTGAATTGCGGACCTCTGTCCGAAACGACGTCTGACGGAAGGCCATGAATTCTGAAAACATTCTCGATGATGATTTGTGCCGTCTCTTTAGCAGAAGGAAGCTTAGCAAGGGGAATAAAATGAGCCGCCTTAGAGAACCTGTCGACAACCGTAAGAATAACAGTCTTCCCCGCTGACGAAGGCAGTCCGGTGACAAAATCTAAGGCGATGTGAGACCACGGTCGAGAGGGAATGGGAAGCGGCCTGAGACGGCCGGCAGGAGGGGAGTTACCGGACTTAGTCTGCGCGCAGACCGAACAAGCAGCCACGAAGCGACGCGTGTCATGCTCCCGGGTGGGCCACCAAAAACGCTGGCGAATGGAAGCAAGCGTACCCCGAACGCCAGGGTGGCCGGCTAACTTGGCAGAGTGAGCCCACTGAAGAACGGCCAGACGAGTAGGAACGGGAACGAAAAGAAGGTTCCTGGGACAAGCGCGCGGCGACTGAGTTTGAGTGAGTGCTTGCTTTACCTGCCTCTCAATTCCCCAGACAGTCAACCCGACAACACGCCCCTCAGGGAGAATCCCCTCGGGGTCAGTGGAGGCTACTGAAGAACTGAAGAGACGAGATAAAGCATCAGGCTTGGTGTTCTTAGAGCCCGGACGATAAGAAATCACGAACTCGAAACGAGCGAAAAACAGAGCCCAGCGCGCCTGGCGCGCATTAAGTCGTTTGGCAGAACGGATGTACTCAAGGTTCCTATGGTCAGTCCAAACGACAAAAGGAACGGTCGCCCCCTCCAACCACTGTCGCCATTCGCCTAGGGCTAAGCGGATGGCGAACAGTTCGCGGTTTCCCACATCATAGTTACGTTCCGACGGCGACAGGCGATGAGAAAAATACGCGCAAGGGTGGACCTTGTCGTCAGAGAGGGAGCGCTGAGAAAGAATGGCTCCCACGCCCACCTCTGACGCGTCAACCTCGACCACGAACTGTCTAGAGACGTCAGGTGT
Organism: Oncorhynchus mykiss; assembly: GCF_057628025.1. Classification (NCBI taxonomy): domain Eukaryota; kingdom Metazoa; phylum Chordata; class Actinopteri; order Salmoniformes; family Salmonidae; genus Oncorhynchus; species Oncorhynchus mykiss. The sequence continues at coordinate 4,028,003 of NC_143040.1, forward strand.
AACAAGGATAGGAGCGGATGTAAAACGATTCTTGAGGAGATCAAAAGCTCCCTGGGCGGAAACGGACCACTTAAAGCACGTCTTGACAGAAGTAAGAGCTGTGAGAGGAGCTGCCACCTGACCGAAATTACGGATGAAACGACGATAGAAGTTCGCGAAGCCGAGAAAGCGCTGCAGCTCGACGCGTGACTTAGGGACGGGCCAATCAATGACAGCCTGGACCTTAGCGGGATCCATCTTAATGCCTTCAGCGGAAATAACAGAACCGAGAAATGTGACGGAGGAGGCATGAAAAGTGCACTTCTCCGCCTTCACAAAAAGACAATTCTCTAAAAGGCGCTGGAGGACACGTCGAACGTGCTGAACATGAATCTGGAGTGACGGTGAAAAAATCAGGATATCGTCAAGGTAAACGAAAACAAAGATGTTCAGCATGTCTCTCAGGACATCATTGACTAATGCCTGAAAGACAGCTGGAGCGTTAGCGAGGCCGAAAGGAAGAACCCGGTATTCAAAGTGCCCTAACGGAGTGTTAAACGCCGTCTTCCACTCGTCCCCCTCCCTGATGCGCACGAGATGGTAAGCGTTACGAAGGTCCAACTTAGTGAAAAACCTGGCTCCCTGCAGGATCTCGAAGGCTGAAGACATAAGAGGAAGCGGATAACGATTCTTCACTGTTATGTCATTCAGCCCTCGATAATCTATGCAGGGGCGCAGGGACCCGTCCTTCTTCTTAACAAAAAAAAACCCCGCTCCGGCGGGAGAGGAGGAGGGGACTATGGTACCGGCGGCAAGAGCTACAGACAAATAATCTTCGAGAGCCTTACGTTCGGGAGCCGACAGAGAGTATAGTCTACCCCGGGGGGGAGTGGTTCCCGGAAGGAGATCAATACTACAATCATACGACCGGTGTGGAGGAAGAGAGGTGGCCCTGGACCGACTGAACACCGTGCGCAGATCGTGATATTCCTCCGGCACCCCTGTCAAATCACCAGGCTCCTCCTGTGAAGAAGAGACAGAGGAAACAGGAGGGATAGCAGACATTAAACATTTCACATGACAAGAGACGTTCCAGGAGAGGATAGAATTACTAGACCAATTAATAGAAGGATTATGACAAACTAGCCAGGGATGGCCCAAAACAACAGGTGTAAAAGGTGAACGAAAAATTTAAAAAGAAATGGTTTCGCTATGATTACCAGAGACAGTGAGGGTTAAAGGTAGCGTCTCACGCTGAATCCTGGGGAGAGGACTACCATCCAAGGCGAACAAGGCCGTGGGCTCCCTTAACTGTCTGAGAGGAATGTCATGTTCCCGAGCCCAGGTCTCGTCCATAAAACAGCCCTCCGCCTCAGAGTCTATTAAGGCACTGCAGGAAGCTGACGAACCGGTCCAGCGTAGATGGACCGACAAGGTAGTGCAGGATCTTGAAGGAGAGACAGGAGTAGTAGCGCTCACCAGTAGCCCTCCGCTTACTGATGAGCTCTGGCTTTTACTGGACATGAAGTGACAAAATGACCAGCAGAACCGCAATAGAGACAGAGGCGGTTGGTGATTCTCCGTTCCCTCTCCTTAGTTGAGATGCGGATACCTCCCAGCTGCATAGGCTCAGCACCCGAGCCGGCAGAGGAAGATGGTAGTGATGCGGAGAGGGGGGCAACGGAGAACGCGAGCTCCTTTCCACGAGCTCGGTGACGAAGATCAACCCGTCGCTCAATGCGAATAGCGAGTTCAATCAAGGAATCCACGCTGGAAGGAACCTCCCGGGAGAGAATCTCATCCTTTACCTCTGCGCGGAGACCCTCCAGAAAACGAGCGAGCAAGGCCGGCTCGTTCCAGCCACTGGAGGCAGCAAGAGTGCGAAACTCAATAGAGTAGTCTGTTATGGATCGATTACCTTGACATAGGGAAGACAGGACCCTGGAAGCCTCCTCCCCAAAAACAGATCGATCAAAAACCCGTATCATCTCCTCCTTAAAGTCCTGATACTGGTTAGTACACTCAGCCCTTGCCTCCCAGATTGCCGTGCCCCACTCACGAGCCCGTCCAGTAAGGAGAGATATGACGTAGGCGACACGAGCAGTGCTCCTGGAGTAAGTGTTGGGCTGGAGAGAAAACACAATATCACACTGGGTGAGGAACGAGCGGCATTCAGTGGGCTCCCCAGAGTAACACGGCGGGTTATTGATTCTGGGCTCCGGAGATTCGAAAGCCCTGGAAGTGGCCGGTGGATCGAGGCGGAGATGGTGAACCTGTTCTGTGAGGTTGGAGGCTTGGGTGGCCAGGGTCTCAACGGCATGTCGAGCAGCAGACAATTCCTGCTCGTGTCTGCCTAGCATCGCTCCCTGGATCTCGACGGCTGAGTGGAGAGGATCCGAAGTCGCTGGGTCCATTCTTGGTCGGATTCTTCTGTTACGGTGCGTGAATGAGGACCCAAAAGCGAATTAACATAAACAGAGCTTCTTTAATAACAAAACAAACGTAGGCTCAGATGGACCGGCAGATTCCGACAGGACAGGACAAGGTTGCAGCAAACATGACGATAGTCTGGTTCAGGCATGAATAACACAAACAAGAATCCGACAAGGACAGAAGCAGAAACAGAGAGAGATATAGGGACCTAATCAGAGGGAAAAAGGGAACAGGTGGGAAAAGGGGTGACGAGGTAGTTAGGAGGAGACAAGGAACAGCTGGGGGAAAGAGGGGGAGAAAAGGTAACCTAATAACGACCAGCAGAGGGAGACAGGGTGAAGGGAAAGGACAGAAACAAGACACAACATGACAATACATGACAGTACCCCCCCACTCACCGAGCGCCTCCTGGCGCACTCGAGGAGGAAACCTGGCGGCAACGGAGGAAATCATCGATCAGCGCACGGTCCAGCACGTCCCGAGAGGGAACCCAACTCCTCTCCTCAGGACCGTACCCCTCCCAATCTACTAGGTACTGATGACCACGGCCCCGAGGACGCATGTCCAAAATCCTACGGACCCTGTAGATGGGTGCGCCCTCGACAAGGATGGGGGGGGGGGGGGGAAGACGAGCGGGGGCGCGAAGAACGGGCTTGACACAGGAGACATGGAAGACCGGGTGGACGCGACGAAGATATCGCGGAAGAAGAAGTCGAACTGCGACAGGATTAATGATCTGGGAAATACGGAACGGACCAATGAACCGCGGGGTCAACTTGCGAGAAGCGGTCTTAAGGGGAAGGTTCTGAGTGGAGAGCCAAACTCTCTGACCGCGACAATATCTAGGACTCTTAGTTCTACGCTTATTAGCAGCCCTCACAGTCTGCGCCCTATAACGGCAAAGTGCAGACCTGACCCTCTTCCAGGTGCGCTCGCAACGTTGGACAAAAGCCTGAGCGGAGGGGACGCTGGACTCGGCGAACTGAGATGAGAACAGCGGAGGCTGGTACCCGAGGCTACTCTGAAAAGGAGATAGCCCGGTCGCAGACGAAGGAAGCGAGTTGTGGGCGTATTCTGCCCAGGGGAGCTGTTCTGACCAAGACGCAGGGTTGCGAAAAGAAAGACTGCGTAAGATGCGACCAATAGTCTGATTGGCCCGTTCTGCTTGACCGTTAGACTGGGGGTGAAAGCCGGAAGAGAGACTGACGGAAGCCCCAATCAAACGGCAAAACTCCCTCCAAAATTGAGACGTGAATTGCGGACCTCTGTCCGAAACGACGTCTGACGGAAGGCCATGAATTCTGAAAACATTCTCGATGATGATTTGTGCCGTCTCTTTAGCAGAAGGAAGCTTAGCAAGGGGAATAAAATGAGCCGCCTTAGAGAACCTGTCGACAACCGTAAGAATAACAGTCTTCCCCGCTGACGAAGGCAGTCCGGTGACAAAATCTAAGGCGATGTGAGACCACGGTCGAGAGGGAATGGGAAGCGGCCTGAGACGGCCGGCAGGAGGGGAGTTACCGGACTTAGTCTGCGCGCAGACCGAACAAGCAGCCACGAAGCGACGCGTGTCATGCTCCCGGGTGGGCCACCAAAAACGCTGGCGAATGGAAGCAAGCGTACCCCGAACGCCAGGGTGGCCGGCTAACTTGGCAGAGTGAGCCCACTGAAGAACGGCCAGACGAGTAGGAACGGGAACGAAAAGAAGGTTCCTGGGACAAGCGCGCGGCGACGGAGTTTGAGTGAGTGCTTGCTTTACCTGCCTCTCAATTCCCCAGACAGTCAACCCGACAACACGCCCCTCAGGGAGAATCCCCTCGGGGTCAGTGGAGGCTACTGAAGAACTGAAGAGACGAGATAAAGCATCAGGCTTGGTGTTCTTAGAGCCCGGACGATAAGAAATCACGAACTCGAAACGAGCGAAAAACAGAGCCCAGCGCGCCTGGCGCGCATTAAGTCGTTTGGCAGAACGGATGTACTCAAGGTTCCTATGGTCAGTCCAAACGACAAAAGGAACGGTCGCCCCCTCCAACCACTGTCGCCATTCGCCTAGGGCTAAGCGGATGGCGAACAGTTCGCGGTTTCCCACATCATAGTTACGTTCCGACGGCGACAGGCGATGAGAAAAATACGCGCAAGGGTGGACCTTGTCGTCAGAGAGGGAGCGCTGAGAAAGAATGGCTCCCACGCCCACCTCTGACGCGTCAACCTCGACCACGAACTGTCTAGAGACGTCAGGTGTAACAAGGATAAGTTTGTAGAGCCACCTTTTGCAGCAATTACAGCTGTAAGTGTTACGGTGCGTGAATGAGGACCCAAAAGCGAATTAACATAAACAGAGCTTCTTTAATAACAAAACAAACGTAGGCTCAGATGGACCGGCAGATTCCGACAGGACAGGACAAGGTTGCAGCAAACATGACGATAGTCTGGTTCAGGCATGAATAACACAAACAAGAATCCGACAAGGACAGAAGCAGAAACAGAGAGAGATATAGGGACCTAATCAGAGGGAAAAAGGGAACAGGTGGGAAAAGGGGTGACGAGGTAGTTAGGAGGAGACAAGGAACAGCTGGGGGAAAGAGGGGGAGAAAAGGTAACCTAATAACGACCAGCAGAGGGAGACAGGGTGAAGGGAAAGGACAGAAACAAGACACAACATGACAATACATGACAGTAAGTCTCTTGGGGTATGTCTCTATAAGCTTGGCACATCTAGCCACTGGGATCTTTGCCCATTCTTCAAGGCAAAACTGCTCCAGCTCCTTCAAGTTGGATGGTTTCCGCTGATGTACAGCAATCTTTAAGTCATACCACAGATTCTCAATTGGATTGAGGTCTGGGCTTTGACTAGGCCATTCCAAGACATTTACATGTTTCCCCTTAAACCACTCGAGTGTTGCTTTAGCAGTATGCTTAGGGTCACTGTCTTGCTGGAAGGTGAACCTCCGTCCCGGTGTAACTGCTAAACTGCTTGCTGTACTGCGTGATTGTACACATGGATTGGATTGTGGGTTTACTACCGTGTTAGTTCTAGTTTGTTGACTATATAACGTTAATATGGTGACTACGATGTAGACTGTGTAGCGGTTAGCGGTTAGTGGTTAGCGGTTAGTGGTTAGCTGTTAGCGGTTAGTTGTTAGCGGTTAGTTGTTAGTGGTTAGCGGTTAGTGGTTAGCTGTTAGCGGTTAGTTGTTAGCGGTTAGTTGTTAGTGGTTAGCTGTTAGTGGTTAGCTGTTAGCGGTTAGCTGCTAGTGGTTAGCGGTTATGCTATGAAGGTTTGGCTTGGAGACGTTTTTGCACCTGGTCACAGACGGCTGTTGTTTTGTGAGCTGAAATCCACAAGCGAAAGGAAAAGGTGAGGAGGAGGAGGAGGAGGAGAGAGAGCGTAGATGCTAGAAGGAATTATACAACGAGCAAAGTGATGATGCTGTATGTGGCTGCTATGAAAGGGAACTGTGTGGGTGATAACGGGTTTATTTGGGCGGCAGGTAGCCTTGTGGTTAGAGCGTTGGGCCTGTAACCGAAAGGTTGCAAGTTCGAATCCCCGAGCTGACAAGGTACAAATCTGTCCTTCTGCCCCTGAACAAGGCAGTTAACCCACTGTTCCTAGACCGTCATTGAAAATAAGACTTTGTTCTTAACTGACTTGCCTAGGTAAATAAAGATTAAAAAAATTATAATTCCACCAATCTTGTTGCATAAATGTTTCTTCAAGGGAAGCAAATTGAACGAAACCCGGGAGAGACCTACTTGAATTGGTCCAATAGAAAACTCTTTATTTTAGTTGCAAAACGTTTTGAAAAAAGGTTTTGAAACTGTTTGGACTAATGATTAGACCCCAGACCAGCTAGATGCGGGCGGCATCGAATGTGTCGCTGTCTGTCACCTTGATTACGACAATCTGTCTCTCGACCTGTGTGCGCCTACGTTGTAAACGTTCATTCGTAGGCCGGGTTGTAGCCTCCTCATGATGGGTACAGGGAAAATCTAAGTATCATGTAGTAGCCTAAACCTATGGATGTGACATTGAACTGGGTGGATATGAATGACAGTAACCTAAACCTGTCACTGTTACATTGATCTGGGTGAATATGAATGACAGTAACCTAAACCTGTCACTGTTACATTGAACTGGGTGAATGACAGTAACCTAAACCTGTCACTGTTACATTGAACTGGGTGAATATGAATGACAGTAACCTAAACCTGTCACTGTTACATTGAACTGGGTGGATATGAATGACAGTAACCTAAACCTGTCACTGTTACATTGATCTGGGTGAATGACAGTAACCTAAACCTGTCACTGTTACATTGAGCTGGGTGAATATGAATGACAGTAACCTAAACCTGTCACTGTTACATTGATCTGGGTGAATGACAGTAACCTAAACCTGTCACTGTTACATTGAGCTGGGTGAATATGAATGACAGTAACCAAAACCTGTCACTGTTACATTGAACTGGGTGAATATGAATGACAGTAACCTAAACCTGTCACTGTTACATTGAACTGGGTGAATATGAATGACAGTAACCTAAACCTGTCACTGTTACATTGACCTGGGTGAATGACAGTAACCTAAACCTGTCACTGTTACATTGAACTGGGTGAATGACAGTAACCTAAACCTGTCACTGTTACATTGAACTGGGTGAATGACAGTAACCTAAACCTGTCACTGTTACATTGAACTGGGTGAATATGAATGACAGTAACCTAAACCTGTCACTGTTACATTGAACTGGGTGAATATGAATGACAGTAACCTAAACCTGTCACTGTTACATTGAACTGGGTGAATATGAATGACAGTAACCTAAACCTATCACTGTTACATTGAACTGGGTGAATATGAATGACAGTAACCTAAACCTGTCACTGTTACATTGATCTGGGTGAATGACAGTAACCTAAACCTGTCACTGTTACATTGAACTGGGTGAATATGAATGACAGTAACCTAAACCTGTCTCTGTTACATTGAACTGGGTGAATATGAATGACAGTAACCTAAACCTATCACTGTTACATTGAACTGGGTGAATATGAATTACAGTAACCTAAACCTATCACTGTTACATTGAACTGGGTGAATATGAATTACAGTAACCTAAACCTGTCACTGTTACATTGAACTGGGTGAATGACAGTAACCTAAACCTGTCACTGTTACATTGAACTGGGTGAATATGAATTACAGTAACCTGAACCTATCACTGTTACATTGAACTGGGTGAATGGAATATGAATGACAGTAACCTAAACCTGTCACTGTTACATTGAACTGGGTGAATATGAATGACAGTAACCTAAACCTATCACTGTTACATTGAACTGGGTGAATATGAATGACAGTAACCTAAACCTGTCACTGTTACATTGAACTGGGTGAATATGAATGACAGTAACCTAAACCTGTCACTGTTACATTGAACTGGGTGAATATGAATGACAGTAACCTAAACCTGTCACTGTTACATTGAGCTGGGTGAATATGAATGACAGTAACCTAAACCTGTCACTGTTACATTGAACTGGGTGAATATGAATGACAGTAACCTAAACCTGTCACTGTTACATTGAACTGGGTGAATATGAATGACAGTAACCTAAACCTGTCACTGTTACATTGAACTGGGTGAATGACAGTAACCTAAACCTGTCACTGTTACATTGAACTGGGTGAATATGAATGACAGTAACCTAAACCTGTCACTGTTACATTGAACTGGGTGGATATGAATGACAGTAACCTAAACCTGTCACTGTTACATTGATCTGGGTGAATGACAGTAACCTAAACCTGTCACTGTTACATTGAGCTGGGTGAATATGAATGACAGTAACCTAAACCTGTCACTGTTACATTGATCTGGGTGAATGACAGTAACCTAAACCTGTCACTGTTACATTGAGCTGGGTGAATATGAATGACAGTAACCAAAACCTGTCACTGTTACATTGAACTGGGTGAATATGAATGACAGTAACCTAAACCTGTCACTGTTACATTGAACTGGGTGAATATGAATGACAGTAACCTAAACCTGTCACTGTTACATTGACCTGGGTGAATGACAGTAACCTAAACCTGTCACTGTTACATTGAACTGGGTGAATGACAGTAACCTAAACCTGTCACTGTTACATTGAACTGGGTGAATGACAGTAACCTAAACCTGTCACTGTTACATTGAACTGGGTGAATATGAATGACAGTATCCTAAACCTGTCACTGTTACATTGAACTGGGTGGATATGAATGACAGTAACCTAAACCTGTCACTGTTACATTGAACTGGGTGAATATGAATGACAGTAACCTAAACCTGTCACTGTTACATTGACCTGGGTGAATATGAATGACAGTAACCTAAACCTGTCACTGTTACATTGAACTGGGTGAATATGAATGACAGTCATCCAACCTGCTGTAATTGAAATAAGGCCGTGCTCATTAAACAAACCAAAAACAATCCTCCCTAATGTTGACGGCACCAACCGCCACTGGTCTAGACTGAGATGTACATATTAAACCAACTTCTTCGCAAACTCCGGCGCACACACACACACACACAAACAGAGGCACACACACACACACACAAACAGAGGCACACACACACACACAAACAGAGGCACACACACACACACAAACAGAGGCACACACACACACACACAGAGGCACACACACACACACGCACACACAAACAAACGCACACAACTGCCCCCCCCCCTCCACCCAACCTTCTCCCAGGCTATATCTCAGCACGCACGCACACGCACACGCACGCACACGCACACACACACACACACACACACACTACTGCCCCCCCTCCAGCCTACCTTCTCCCAGGCTGTATCTCAGCCTAGCGTCCCATGCCGTCAGCCCCTCTCTGCTGTCGAAGCCCAGTCCCACTGTGTGTCCCAGACAGAGGATGGTGAGGGTGTAGGCCACCCCGTCGTACCCTAACCCCGGCTCCACTCCACAGATCCCCTCCAAGGTCATCTGCAGCCGCTCACGACGACCCCTGACCTTATCGGACTTATCCCGGTAGACCTGGAGAGAGAGGCAGTCTGGGTAGAGAGGGAGGAGAGGAGAGACGGTGAAATCATTTTGAACATAGAATCCCTTTTAGAGATAGATGGGAGGGGTTGAGGGGAGCTGAAGGACTGGATGGTGTTCAGAGATAGATGGGAGGGGTTGAGGGGAGCTGAAGGACTGGATGGTGTTCAGAGATAGATGGGAGGGGTTGAGGGGAGCTGAAGGACTGGATGGTGTTCAGAGATAGATGGGAGGGGTTGAGGGGAGCTGAAGGACGGGATGGTGTTAAGAGATAGATGGGAGGGGTTGAGGGGAGAGGAAGGATGGGACTGGATGATGTTCAGAGATAGATGGGAGGGGTTGAGGGGAGCTGAAGGGTGGGACTGGATGGTGTTCAGAGATAGATGGGGAGGGGTTGAGGGGAGCTGGGACTGGATGGTGTTCAGAGATAGATGGGAGGGGTTGAGGGGAGCTGAAGGACTGGATGGTGGTCAGAGATAGATGGGAGGGGTTGAGGGGAGCTGAAGGACTGGATGGTGGTCAGAGATAGATGGGAGGGGTTGAGGGGAGCTGAAGGATGGGACTGGATAGTGTTCAGAGATAGATGGGAGGGGTGGAGGGGAGCTGAAGGATGGGACTGGATAGTGTTCAGAGATAGATGGGAGGGGTTCAGGGGAGCTGAAGGATGGGACTGGATAGTGTTCAGAGATAGATGGGAGGGTGGAGGGGAGCTGAAGGATGGGACTGGATAGTGTTCAGAGATAGATGGGAGGGGTTGAGGGGAGAGGAAGGATGGGATGGTGTTCAGAGATAGATGGGAGGGGTTGAGGGGAGCTGGGACTGGATGGTGTTCAGAGATAGATGGGAGGGGTTGAGGGGAGCTGAAGGACTGGATGGTGTTCAGAGATAGATGGGAGGGGTTGAGGGGAGCTGAAGGACTGGATGGTGTTCAGAGATAGATGGGAGGGGTTGAGGGGAGCTGAAGGATGGGACTAGTCTTCAGAGATAGATGGGAGGAGTTGAGGGGAGCTGAAGGACTGGATGGTGTTCAGAGATAGATGGGAGGGGTTGAGGGGAGCTGAAGGACTGGATGGTGTTCAGAGATAGATGGGAGGGGTTGAGGGGAGCTGAAGGACTGGATGGTGTTCAGAGATAGATGGGAGGGGTTGAGGGGAGCTGAAGGATGGGACTAGTCTTCAGAGATAGATGGGAGGGGTTGAGGGGAGCTGAAGGACTGAATTGTGTTTAGAGATAGATGGGAGGGGTTGAATTGGAGCTGAAGGATGGGACTGGATGGTGTTCAGAGATAGATGGGAGGGGTTGAGGGGAGCTGAAGGACTGGATTGTGTTTAGAGATAGATGGGAGGGGTTGAGGGGAGCTGAAGGACTGGATTGTGTTTAGAGATAGATGGGAGGGGTTGAGGGGAGCTGAAGTATGGGACTAATAACAACAAGATAACTAATGTAAAATATACTGTGTCCGTAGAATGTATATAGTATGTATAAACTGGAAGTAGAAGCCTAAGTGTTGTTGTTCATTAGTTTACTACAATTAGGGGAGAGGTGGGAGGGTCAGGGGACAATAATAAGGGAATATATATAAAATAAAAAATATATATATTTACAATAACAACAATATATGAGTTGAAATGACATTAATAGAAGATCTGCAATATTAAAGCAGATCTACCCCCTAAAAACTAAAATAAATAAAAAATAACCCCTTCTAACATGTAACAAAACAATAACCCCTTCTAACATGTAACAGAACAATAACCCCTTCTAATATGTAACAGAACAATAACCCCTTCTAACATGTAACAGAACAATAACCCCTTCTAACATGTAACAGAACAATAACCCCTTCTAACATGTAACAGAACAATAACCCCTTCTAACATGTAACAGAACAATAACCCCTTCTAATATGTAACAGAACAATAACCCCTTCTAATATGTAACAGAACAATAACCCCTTCTAATATGTAACAGAACAATAACCCCTTCTAATATGTAACAGAACAATAACCCCTTCTAATATGTAACAGAACAATAACCCCTTCTAATATGTAACAGAACAATAACCCCTTCTAATATGTAACAGAACAATAACCCCTTCTAATATGTAACAGAACAATAACCCCTTCTAACATGTAACAGAACAATAACCCCTTCTAATATGTAACAGAACAATAACCCCTTCTAATATGTAACAGAACAATAACCCCTTCTAACATGTAACAGAACAATAACCCCTTCTAATATGTAACAGAACAATAACCCCTTCTAATATGTAACAGAACAATAACCCCTTCTAATATGTAACAGAACAATAACCCCTTCTAACATGTAACAGAACATGTAACAGAACAATAACCCCTTCTAATATGTAACAGAACATGTAACAGAACAATAACCCCTTCTAATATGTAACAGAACATGTAACAGAACAATAACCCCTTCTAATATGTAACAGAACAATAACCCCTTCTAATATGTAACAGAACAATAACCCCTTCTATTATGTAACAGAACAATAACCCCTTCTAATATGTAACAGAACAATAACCCCTTCTAATATGTAACAGAACAATAACCCCTTCTAATATGTAACAGAACAATAACCCCTTCTATTATGTAACAGAACAATAACCCCTTCTAATATGTAACAGAACAATAACCCCTTCTAACATGTAACAGAACAATAACCCCTTCTAATATGTAACAGAACAATAACCCCTTCTAATATGTAACAGAACAATAACCCCTTCTAACATGTAACATAACAATAACCCCTTCTATTATGTAACAGAACAATAACCCCTTCTAATATGTAACAGAACAATAACCCCTTCTAATATGTAACAGAACAATAACCCCTTCTAACATGTAACATAACAATAACCCCTTCTAATATGTAACAGAACAATAACCCCTTCTAACATGTAACAGAACAATAACCCCTTCTAATATGTAACAGAACAATAACCCCTTCTAATATGTAACAGAACAATAACCCCTTCTAATATGTAACAGAACAATAACCCCTTCTAATATGTAACAGAACAATAACCCCTTCTAATATGTAACAGAACAATAACCCCTTCTAATATGTAACAGAACAATAACCCCTTCTAACATGTAACAGAACAATAACCCCTTCTAATATGTAACAGAACAATAACCCCTTCTAATATGTACCAGAACAATAACCCCTTCTAATATGTAACAGAACATGTAACAGAACAATAACCCCTTCTAACATGTAACAGAACAATAACCCCTTCTAACATGTAACAGAACAATAACCCCTTCTAATATGTAACAGAACAATAACCACTTCTAATATGTAACAGAACAATAACCCCTTCTAATATGTAACAGAACAATAACCCCTTCTAATAACAGAACATGTAACAGAACAATAACCCCTTCTATTATGTAACAGAACAATAACCCCTTCTAACATGTAACAGAACAATAACCCCTTCTAATATGTAACAGAACAATAACCCCTTCTAATAACAGAACATGTAACAGAACAATAACCCCTTCTATTATGTAACAGAACAATAACCCCTTCTATTATGTAACAGAACAATAACCCCTTCTAATATGTAACAGAACAATAACCACTTCTAATATGTAACAGAACAATAACCCCTTCTAATATGTAACAGAACAATAACCCCTTCTAACATGTAACAGAACAATAACCCCTTCTAACATGTAACAGAACAATAACCCCTTCTAATATGTAACATAACAATAACCCCTACTAATATGTAACAGAACAATAACCCCTTCTATTATGTAACAGAACAATAACCCCTTCTAACATGTAACAGAACAATAACCCCTTCTAATATGTAACAGAACAATAACCCCTTCTATTATGTAACAGAACAATAACCCCTTCTAATATGTAACAGAACAATAACCCCTTCTAATATGTAACAGAACAATAACCCCTTCTAATATGTAACAGGACAATAACCCCTTCTATTATGTAACAGAACAATAACCCCTTCTAATATGTAACAGAACAATAACCCCTACTAATATGTAACAGGACAATAACCCCTTCTAATATGTAACAGAACAATAACCCCTTCTATTATGTAACATAACAATAACCCCTTCTAACATGTAACAGGACAATAACCCCTTCTAATATGTAACAGAACAATAACCACTTCTAATATGTAACAGAACAATAACCCCTTCTAATATGTAACAGAACAATAACCCCTTCTAATATGTAACAGAACAATAACCCCTTCTAACATGTAACAGAACAATAACCCCTTCTAATATGTAACAGAACAATAACCCCTTCTAATATGTAACAGAACAATAACCCCTTCTAACATGTAACAGAACAATAACCCCTTCTAACATGTAACAGAACAATAACCCCTTCTAATATGTAACAGAACAATAACCCCTTCTAATATGTAACAGAACAATAACCCCTTCTAATATGTAACAGAACAATAACCCCTTCTAATATGTAACAGAACAATAACCCCTTCTAATATGTAACAGAACAATAACCCCTTCTAACATGTAACAGAACAATAACCCCTTCTAACATGTAACAGAACAATAACCCCTTCTAATATGTAACAGAACAATAACCCCTTCTAATATGTAACAGAACAATAACCCCTTCTAATATGTAACAGAACAATAACCCCTTCTAATATGTAACAGAACAATAACCCCTTCTAATATGTAACAGAACAATAACCCCTTCTAATATGTAACAGAACAATAACCCCTTCTAATATGTAACAGAACAATAACCCGTTCTAATATGTAACAGAACATGTAACAGAACAATAACCCCTTCTAATATGTAACAGAACATGTAACAGAACAATAACCCCTTCTAATATGTAACAGAACATGTAACAGAACAATAACCCCTTCTAATATGTAACAGAACAATAACCCCTTCTAATATGTAACAGAACAATAACCCCTTCTAACATGTAACAGAACAATAACCCCTTCTAATATGTAACAGAACAATAACCCCTTCTAACATGTAACAGAACAATAACCCCTTCTAACATGTAACAGAACAATAACCCCTTCTAACATGTAACAGAACAATAACCCCTTCTAACATGTAACAGAACAATAACCCCTTCTAATATGTAACAGAACAATAACCCCTTCTAACACGTAACAGAACAATAACCCCTTCTAATATGTAACAGAACAATAACCCCTTCTAACATGTAACAGAACAATAACCCCTTCAAATATGTAACAGAACAATAACCCCTTCTAATATGTAACAGAACAATAACCCCTTCTAATATGTAACAGAACAATAACCCCTTCTAACATGTAACAGAACAATAACCCCTTCAAATATGTAACAGAACAATAACCCCTTCTAATATGTAACAGAACAATAACCCCTTCTAATATGTAACAGAACAATAACCCCTTCTAACATGTAACAGGACAATAACCCCTTCTAATATGTAACAGAACAATAACCCCTTCTAATATGTAACATAACAATAACCCCTTCTAATATGTAACAGAACAATAACCCCTTCTAATATGTAACAGAACAATAACCCCTTCTAACATGTAACAGAACAATAACCCCTTCTAATATGTAACAGAACAATAACCCCTTCTAACATGTAACAGAACAATAACCCCTTCTAACATGTAACAGAACAATAACCCCTTCTAACATGTAACAGAACAATAACCCCTTCTAATATGTAACAGAACAATAACCCCTTCTCATATGTAACAGAACAATAACCCCTTCTAATATGTAACAGAACAATAACCCCTTCTAACATGTAACAGAACAATAACCCCTTCTAACATGTAACAGAACAATAACCCCTTCTAATATGTAACAGAACAATAACCCCTTCTAATATGTAACAGAACAATAACCCCTTCTAACATGTAACAGAACAATAACCCCTTCTAATATGTAACAGAACAATAACCCCTTCTAATATGTAACAGAACAATAACCCCTTCTAACATGTAACAGAACAATAACCCCTTCTAACATGTAACAGAACAATAACCCCTTCTAATATGTAACAGAACAATAACCCCTTCTAATATGTAACAGAACAATAACCCCTTCTAACATGTAACAGAACAATAACCCCTTCTAATATGTAACAGAACAATAACCCCTTCTAACATGTAACAGAACAATAACCCCTTCTAACATGTAACAGAACAATAACCCCTTCTAATATGTAACAGAACAATAACCCCTTCTAATATGTAACAGAACAATAACCCCTTCTAACATGTAACAGAACAATAACCCCTTCTAATATGTAACAGAACAATAACCCCTTCTAATATGTAACAGAACAATAACCCCTTCTAACATGTAACAGAACAATAACCCCTTCTAATATGTAACATAACAATAACCCCTTCTAATATGTAACAGAACAATAACCCCTTCTAATATGTAACAGAACAATAACCCCTTCTAATATGTAACAGAACAATAACCCCTTCTAATATGTAACAGAACAATAACCCCTTCTAATATGTAACAGAACAATAACCCCTTCTAACATGTAACAGAACAATAACCCCTTCTAATATGTAACAGAACAATAACCCCCTCTAATATGTAACAGAACAATAACCCCTTCTAATATGTAACAGAACAATAACCCCTTCTAACATGTAACAGAACAATAACCCCTTCTAACATGTAACAGAACAATAACCCCTTCTAATATGTAACAGAACAATAACCCCTTCTAATATGTAACAGGACAATAACCCCTTCTAATATGTAACAGAACAATAACCCCTTCTAATATGTAACAGAACAATAACCCCTTCTAATATGTAACAGGACAATAACCCCTTCTAATATGTAACAGAACAATAACCCCTTCTAATATGTAACCGGACAATAACCCCTTCTAATATGTAACAGAACAATAACCCCTTCTAACATGTAACAGAACAATAACCCCTTCTAATATGTAACAGAACAATAACCCCTTCTAACATGTAACAGAACAATAACCCCTTCTAATATGTAACAGAACATTAACCCCTTCTAACATGTAACAGAACAATAACCCCTTCTAATATGTAACATAACAATAACCCCTTCTAATATGTAACAGAACAATAACCCCTTCTAATATGTAACAGAACAATAACCCCTTCTAATATGTAACAGAACAATAACCCCTTCTAATATGTAACAGAACAATAACCCCTTCTAACATGTAACAGAACAATAACCCCTTCTAATATGTAACATAACAATAACCCCTTCTAATATGTAACAGAACATGTAACAGAACAATAACCCCTTCTAATATGTAACATAACAATAACCCCTTCTAATATGTAACAGAACATGTAACAGAACAATAACCCCTTCTAATATGTAACATAACAATAACCCCTTCTAATATGTAACAGAACATGTAACAGAACAATAACCCCTTCTAACATGTAACAGAACAATAACCCCTTCTAATATGTAACAGAACAATAACCCCTTCTAATATGTAACAGAACAATAACCCCTTCTAATATGTAACAGAACAATAACCCCTTCTAACATGTAACAGAACAATAACCCCTTCTAATATGTAACAGAACAATAACCCCTTCTAATATGTAACAGAACAATAACCCCTTCAAATATGTAACAGAACAATAACCCCTTCTAATATGTAACAGAACAATAACCCCTTCTAATATGTAACAGAACAATAACCCCTTCTAATATGTAACAGAACAATAACCCCTTCTAATATGTAACAGGACAATAACCCCTTCTAATATGTAACAGAACATGTAACAGAACAATAACCCCTTCTAATATGTAACAGGACATGTAACAGAACATTAACCCCTTCTAATATGTAACAGAACATGTAACAGAACAATAACCCCTTCTAATATGTAACAGAACAATAACCCCTTCTAATATGTAACAGAACAATAACCCCTTCTAATATGTAACAGGACAATAAGCCCTTCTAATATGTAACAGAACATGTAACAGAACAATAACCCCTTCTAATATGTAACAGAACAATAACCCCTTCTAACATGTAACAGAACAATAACCCCTTCTAATATGTAACAGAACATGTAACAGAACAATAACCCCTTCTAATATGTAACAGAACAATAACTCCTTCTAATATGTAACAGAACAATAACCCCTTCTAACATGTAACAGAACAATAACCCCTTCTAACATGTAACAGAACAATAACCCCTTCTAATATGTAACAGAACAATAACCCCTTCTAATATGTAACAGAACAATAACCCCTTCTAATATGTAACAGAACAATAACCCCTTCTAATATGTAACAGAACAATAACCCCTTCTAATATGTAACAGAACAATAACCCCTTCTAATATGTAACAGAACAATAACCCCTTCTAATATGTAACAGAACAATAACCCCTTCTAATATGTAACAGAACAATAACCCCTTCTAATATGTAACAGAACAATAACCCCTTCTAATATGTAACAGGACAATAACCCCCTCTAATATGTAACAGAACAATAACCCCTTCTAATATGTAACAGAACAATAACCCCTTCTAACATGTAACAGAACATGTAACAGAACAATAACCCCTTCTAACATGTAACAGAACAATAACCCCTTCTAACATGTAACAGAACAATAACCCCTTCTAATATGTAACAGAACAATAACCCCTTCTAATATGTAACAGAACAATAACCCCTTCTAATATGTAACAGAACAATAACCCCTTCTAATATGTAACAGAACAATAACCCCTTCTAATATGTAACAGAACAATAACCCCTTCTAATATGTAACAGAACAATAACCCCTTCTAATATGTAACAGAACAATAACCCCTTCTAATATGTAACAGGACAATAACCCCCTCTAATATGTAACAGAACAATAACCCCTTCTAACATGTAACAGAACAATAACCCCCTCTAATATGTAACAGAACAATAACCCCTTCTAACATGTAACAGAACAATAACCCCTTCTAATATGTAACAGAACAATAACCCCTTCTAATATGTAACAGAACAATAACCCCTTCTAATATGTAACAGAACAATAACCCCTTCTAATATGTAACAGAACAATAACCCCTTCTAATATGTAACAGAACAATAACCCCTTCTAATATGTAACAGGACAATAACCCCCTCTAATATGTAACAGAACAATAACCCCTTCTAACATGTAACAGAACAATAACCCCTTCTAATATGTAACAGAACAATAACCCCTTCTAATATGTAACAGAACAATAACCCCTTCTAATATGTAACAGAACAATAACCCCTTCTAATATGTAACAGAACAATAACCCCTTCTAACATGTAACAGAACAATAACCCCTTCTAATATGTAACAGAACAATAACCCCTTCTAATATGTAACAGAACAATAACCCCTTCTAATATGTAACAGAACAATAACCCCTTCTAATATGTAACAGAACAATAACCCCTTCTAATATGTAACAGAACATGTAACAGAACAATAACCCCTTCTAATATGTAACAGAACAATAACCCCTTCTAATATGTAACAGAACATGTAACAGAACAATAACCCCTTCTAATATGTAACAGAACAATAACCCCTTCTAATATGTAACAGAATTCTATAGTAATATGTGTAATGTGTAATAATATGTAATTCTATAGACAGAATATTATAGAACTTGATTTGCCCTGGAGAATTAGTCCTGGTTGTATGAGAGTGTAACAGTATAACTTTAGACCGTCCCCTCGCCCATACCCGGGCGCGAACCAGGGACCCTCTGCACACATCGCTCCACAAAAGCCGCGGCCCTTGCAGAGCAAAGGGGGAACAACTACTTCAAGGTCTCAGAGCGAGTGACGTCACCGATTGAAACGCTATTTAGCGCCGCACCACCGCTAACTAGCTAGCCATTTCACATCCGTTACAAGAGCAATTCTCAATTAGTCCTGGTTGTATGAGAGCAATTCTCAATTAGTCCTGGTCGTATGAGAGCAATTCTCAATTAGTCTTGGTTGTATGAGAGCAATTCTCAATTAGTCCTGGTCGTATGAGAGCAATTCTCAATTAGTCTTGGTTGTATGAGAGCAATTCTAAATTAGTCCTGGTCGTATGAGAGCAATTCTCAATTAGTCCTGGTTGTATGAGAGCAATTCTCAATTAGTCCTGGTTGTATGAGAGCAATTCTCAATTAGTCCTGGTTGTATGAGAGCAATTCTCAATTAGTCCTGGTCGTATGAGAGCAATTCTCAATTAGTCCTGGTTGTATGAGAGCAATTCTCAATTAGTCCTGGTTGTATGAGAGCAATTCTCAATTAGTCCTGGTTGTATGAGAGCAATTCTCATTTAGTCCTGGTCGTATGAGAGCAATTCTCAATTAGTCCTGGTTGTATGAGAGCAATTCTCAATTAGTCCTGGTCGTATGAGAGCAATTCTCAATTAGTCCTGGTTGTATGAGAGCAATTCTCAATTAGTCTTGGTCGTATGAGAGCAATTCTCAATTAGTCCTGGTCGTATGAGAGCAATTCTCAATTAGTCTTGGGTGTATGAGAGCAATTCTCAATTAGTCCTGGTTGTATGAGAGCAATTCTCAATTAGTCCTGGTTGTATGAGAGCAATTCTCATTTAGTCTTGGTTGTATGAGAGCAATTCTCAATTAGTCCTGATTGTATGAGAGCAATTCTCAATTAGTCCTGGTTGTATGTGAGCAATTCTCAATTAGTCCTGATTGTATGAGAGCAATTCTCAATTAGTCCTGGTTGTATGAGAGCAATTCTCAATTAGTCCTGATTGTATGAGAGCAATTCTCAATTAGTCCTGATTGTATGAGAGCAATTCTCAATTAGTCCTGGTTGTATGAGAGCAATTCTCAATTAGTCCTGATTGTATGAGAGCAATTCTCAATTAGTCTTGGTTGTATGAGAGCAATTCTCAATTAGTCTTGATTGTATGAGAGCAATTCTCAATTAGTCCTGGTTGTATGAGAGCAATTCTCATTTAGTCTTGGTTGTATGAGAGCAATTCTCAATTAGTCTTGGTTGTATGAGAGCAATTCTCAATTAGTCCTGGTTGTATGAGAGCAATTCTCAATTAGTCCTGATTGTATGAGAGCAATTCTCATTTAGTCTTGGGTGTATGAGAGCAATTCTCAATTAGTCTTGGTTGTATGAGAGCAATTCTCAATTAGTCCTGGTTGTATGAGAGCAATTCTCATTTAGTCTTAGGTGTATGAGAGCAATTCTCAATTAGTCCTGATTGTATGAGAGCAATTCTCAATTAGTCTTGGGTGTATGAGAGCAATTCTCAATTAGTCTTGGTTGTATGAGAGCAATTCTCATTTAGTCTTGAGTGTATGAGAGCAATTCTCAATTAGTCCTGATTGTATGAGAGCAATTCTCAATTAGTCTTGGGTGTATGAGAGCAATTCTCAATTAGTCCTGGTTGTATGAGAGCAATTCTCAATTAGTCTTGGTTGTATGAGAGCAATTCTCATTTAGTCTTGAGTGTATGAGAGCAATTCTCAATTAGTCCTGATTGTATGAGAGCAATTCTCAATTAGTCTTGGGTGTATGAGAGCAATTCTCAATTAGTCCTGGTTGTATGAGAGCAATTCTCAATTAGTCTTGGTTGTATGAGAGCAATTCTCAATTAGTCTTGGGTGTATGAGAGCAATTCTCAATTAGTCTTGGTTGTATGAGAGCAATTCTCAATTAGTCTTGGTTGTATGAGAGCAATTCTCAATTAGTCCTGGTTGGATGAGAGCAGTTCTCAATTAAAGCCAGCCTACATACAAGTATGAAATACACGTTTGATGCAAATCAGGTCAACTGCCCCTTTAGGCCGTTTAAAACCCAGATAAGTTGGTATCTGTGTGGCATCGATATGAATCAGAAACATTCAAAACAGGCTAACCAATCAGGGATGTGGCTGTGGTTGGCTTATGATTTTTGAAGCGGTGTCAATGATTTATTAATATATTTAAACGTACTATAGACACCATAACGTTAATGTGTATATTTTAAATGTATACCTTTGTGGGTTCTTCATTCAATTGGAACAGATTGTAAATAACATGTTATATAACACAATATAGTCTAACATCCTAAAGTAAATCATATATATATATAGGCCTCTTGTGTGTATCTGTCAGCAAAATGGTTGCCATAGAGATGAGTCTGTACATCATCAGTCAACAAAAGTGGTTGCTATAGAGATGAGTCTGTACATCGTCAGTCAACAAAGTGGTTGCTATAGAGAGGAGTCTGTGCATTGTCAGTCAACAAAGTGGTTGCTACAGAGATGAGTCTGTGCATTGTCAGTCAACAAAGTGGTTGCTATAGAGAGGAGTCTGTACATAGTCAGTCAACAAAGCTCTCATAGCAACGCTAACACAGCTGAGTGATCCTGGTCCAGCTGAAGACCAACTAACACTATCAATACAGACATCCTGCTGTCATAGCAATGCTAACACTGCTGAGTGATCCTGGTCCAGCTGAAGACCAACTAACACTATCAATACAGACTTCCTGCTGTCATAGCAACGCTAACACAGCTGAGTGATCCTGGTCCAGCTGTAGACCAACTAACACTATCAATACAGACATCCTGCTGTCATAGCAACGCTAACACAGCTGAGTGATCCTGGTCCAGCTGTAGACCAACTAACACTATGAATACAGACTTCCTGCTGTCATAGCAACGCCAACACAGCTGAGTAATCCTGGTCCAGCTGAAGACTAACTATTGATATAGACACCAACAGGCTCAGAGATAGTTTCTATCTACAAGTCATCAGACTGCTGAACACTTGAACTGGACTGACCACCTGCACTGATTCTCCGCACCTCAACACACATCACAACTGCTGCTACCAGACTATTAATAGTGCTCAATGTATAAGTAACAGGTGTGAAATGGCTAGCTTAGTTAGCTTATAGCATTTCAATCGGTGACGTCACTCGCTCTGAGACCTTGAAGTAGTTGGTTCCTCCTTTGATCTGCAAGGGCCGCGGCTTTTTTTGTGGCGCGATGGGTAACGATGCTTCGTGGGTGTCAGTTGTTGATGTGTGCAGAGGGTCCCTGGTTCGATCCCGGGTCGGGGCGAGGAGAGGGACGGAAGCTATACTGTTACATATACACTGCCCATCCATCCTCCCTTCCCAATACACATAACACAAGGGTGCCGACAGAGAGGGCTGCCTCGCTTCTAGTCCTTAGGAAAGTGTACAGTATTATTATTTTTTTTAAATTTTATAAAAAGTGTTATTACATACAGCCGGGAAGAACTATTGGATATTTGAGCGGCATCCACTTACCAGAAACTGCACCTTAACCTACGCCGCTCTGACATCACTCGTCCGTATATTTATATTCATATATTCTTATTCCATTCCTTACTTAGATGTGTGCTTTTTGTTTATTTGTTGTGGAATTGTTCAGAATATATGTATTACATCAGGAGAGAAGTGGCCAATGAGACGCCACCGTGACAGAGAGGGAGGGCTGCCCGAGGAACATAACAGACCAATTAGACCCCACCGTGACAGAGAGGGAGGGCCGTCCGAGGGACATAACAGACCAATTAGACCCCACCGTGACAGAGAGGGAGGGCTGTCTGAGGGACATAACAGACCAATTAGACGTCTCCGTGACAGAGGGAGGGCTGTCCGAGGAACATAACAGACCAATTAGACCCCACCGTGATAGAGAGGGAGGGCTGTCCGAGGAACATAACAGCACAGCCCCATCAAGGAAGGAAATGTCCAATAAACAGCCACACTGGCGCCCAATCGGTCTCCTCAAAGGCATTGGAACACAGGATCTCGTGGGAATCACTCTTAGAACTAGAATCACTGTCTATGTATTCCAGAACACAAGGCACATGTTGTTCTAGAACATGTTGACGGCTCGACACAATACACCTTTTAGTTCCACTGAGAGACAATGTCTGAAGAAAGGAACATTACAAACACAGCTGTGTCTCTCCAAGTGTTTCAGTCTGTTTCTCTATACTCATCTTATCACTGCTCTTCAGAGAGACACACACACAGCTGTGTCTCTCCAAGTGTTTCAGTCTGTTTCTTTATTCTCATCTTATCACTGCTCTTCAGAGAGACACACACACAGCTGTGTCTCTCCAAGTGTTTCAGTCTGTTTCTTTATTCTCATCTTATCACTGCTCTTCAGAGAGACACACACACACAGCTGTGTCTCTCCAAGTGTTTCAGTCTGTTTCTTTATTCTCATCTTATCACTGCTCTTCAGAGACACACACACACACAGCTGTGTCTCTCCAAGTGTTTCAGTCTGTTTCTTTATTCTCATCTTATCACTGCTCTTCAGAGAGACACACACACAGCTGTGTCTCTCCAAGTGTTTCAGTCTGTTTCTTTATTCTCATCTTATCACTGCTTTTCAGAGCCACACACACACACACACACACCAGGGAAAGCAATTAGCCAGAATGATATGGTATACTTCTTATGTAAGCCTCTGGTTTTAAACAGGTAGCATAGGTAGCTAAACTAGCCTGACTTTGTTGCTTGGACACAACTAAGTCCTGTAAGTGGTCTAAGCATTGAAATACATGCTAAAACAGTTTGTTAAACCAACTAGCCCAGTCTTCTCAAGGCGTTTGTGTTAAAGGCAAACAGAAGCGTATAACGTTTTAAATCCATGTGTTAAGTGTAGCGCGACACCCCCTCCACACACACACACACACACACGTGTAACCGTGGTTATGTGATATTTGCACTATGCGCTCCGGTTGGCGCGTCGCCATATGACACATTGACAAGTCGCGCTTACTTTTAATTCCTGAAAATCTTATTGGTGAAAGATTACAGTAGAAAACATTTAAAAAGACTGCTACATTATTTTTTAAATGTTGGGAGACATTTAATACATGTAGTATTAGTTGGTTGCTTCGTAGACCTACCTGCGACTGGGGACGGCTTCCGCAACGCGACCCAACGACTCTTCCACTGCAAAGCAACGTTAAAGCAAATACATCAAACAGTCAAATCCACGCGTTATTGTATTAACGGTTAACGTGAAACGGGAACGTTTGAAGATGTAATTTTAAAGGTGATAAGAACCTTTTTCCCATCTCTGAATTTAACTTGTCCTTCCACTACAACTGTATCCGTCATCTTCTGACATAGCTCAGAACAGCTGACTGTGTGTATGTGTGTGTGTGCGCACCCGCTGCCCGGTCCAATTCCTGACAGTTGGGGTCACTTTCAAAATAACTTTTTAGCGGCCCACCCCCCCCCCCCCCCCCCTCACCGGAGGCCCTCACACACACCACTCTACCCCTCCAGAAAACACGCCACACACGCGGGGAAAGGGGCCAGCCACCCACAGAGGGGCCAGCCGATAGTTTGCGCAGTTGTTAGCTAGTGTCAAGGGTGATTGTTTACAATGTCGCCAATTAAATGAAAGTTACATAGTAAGCATAGCTTTCACTAAGCTCATAGGGTTATCATGCTTTTATAGACCAGGGGTGGACTGGGACCAGATGTCGACCTTGGAATTTATAACACCCATTTTTAGCCAAATAATTATAATTTTGGGCAAAAAAACAAAAAAAAAGTTAGACAGGCCCACTGGGCTACATATAGACCAGCCCATCTGGCATTTGCCAGAAATGCCAGAAGGCCAGTCCGCCCCTGCCTTAGACCACAGAGATGCCTGTTCTACTCATTCTGATTCTACAGCTAGACAGGGATATAAACTGACATAGCCTACTGTCTTGTTGTCAATAGAGCCTTCTAAATCTTCCCACTGGGCAAAAAAAAACTGGTTGAATCAACGTTGTTTCAACCCAAAACATCAATGTGAAGATGTGGAAAACTGATCGGTTTAAGAAAAAGTCATCAACATGAGGGAATGTTGTCTTTTTTTCATCCAATTTACATGGGGACATTTTTGTTGTTTGTTGTAATTCACGTTAATTCACGTCAAACAAATGTAAATCCAAACAAGGCCACAGTAACATGCTTTCCACCAGGATGATGCCGCACCTGTCACTCCCTGGCCTTAGTTATCTTTGTTTTCTGTATTATTTTGGTTAGGTCAGGGTGTGACATGGGGGATTTATGTGTTTGGTCTGGTCTAGGGGATTTAATTATTTAATTGTGGGACGGAGACAGATCCATAGTCCCCCTATGATTTAATTGTGGGACGGAGACAGATCTATAGTCCCCCTATGATTTAATTATTTAATTGTGGGACGGAGATAGATCTATAGTCCCCCTATGATTTAATTGTGAGATGGAGACAGATCTATAGTCCCCCTATGATTTAATTGTGAGACGGAGATAGATCCTTAGTCCCCCTATGATTTAATTGTGGGACGGAGACAGATCCATAGTCCCCCTATGATTTAATTGTGAGATGGAGACAGATCTATAGTCCCCCTATGATTTAATTGTGAGACGGAGATAGATCCTTAGTCCCCCTATGATTTAATTGTGGGACGGAGACAGATCCATAGTCCCCCTATGATTTAATTGTGGGACGGAGACAGATACATAGCCCCCCTATGATTTAATTATTTAATTGTGGGACGGAGATAGATCCTTAGTCCCCCTATGATTTAATTGTGGGACGGAGACAGATCTATAGTCCCCCTATGATTTAATTGTGGGATGGAGACAGATCTATAGAGACAGATCTATAGTCCCCCTATGATTTAATTGTGGGACGGAGACAGATCTATAGTCCCCTTATGATTTAATTATTTAATTGTGGGACGGAGATAGATCTATAGTCTCCTATGATTTAATTGTGGGACGGAGACAGATCCATAGTCCCCCTATGTTTTAATTGTGGGACGGAGATAGATCTATAGTCCCCCTATGATTTAATTGTGAGACGGAGACAGATCTATAGTCCCCCTATGATTTAATTATTTAATTGTGGGACGGAGATAGATCTATAGTCCCCCTATGATTTAATTGTGAGATGGAGACAGATCTATAGTCCCCCTATGATTTCATTGTGAGACGGAGACAGATCTATAGTCCCCCTATGACTTAATTGTGGGACGGAGATAGATCTATAGTCCCCCCTATGATTTAATTGTGGGGGAAAACTTGACTTTGAACTGGCGTCTGTGCCAGGGCGTCTGTGCCAGGGCGTCTGTGCCAGGGCGTCTGTGCCAGGGGGTCTGTGCCAGGGCGTCTGTGCCAGGGCGTCTGTGCCAGGGCGTCTGTGCCAGGGCGTCTGTGCCAGGGCGTCTGTGCCAGGGGGTCTGTGCCAGGGCGTCTGTGCCAGGGGGTCTGTGCCAGGGCGTCTGTGCCAGGGGGTCTGTGCCAGGGCGTCTGTGCCAGGGCGTCTGTGCCAGGGCGTCTGTGCCAGGGGGTCTGTGCCAGGGGGTCTGTGCCAGGGCGTCTATGCCAGGGGGTCTGTGCCAGGGCGTCTGTGCCAGGGCGTCTGTGCCAGGGGGTCTGTGCCAGGGGGTCTGTGCCAGGGCGTCTGTGTCAGGGCATCTGTGCCAGGGCGTCTGTGCCAGGGGGTCTGTGCCAGGGCGTCTGTGCCAGGGGGTCTGTGCCAGGGGGTCTGTGCCAGGGCGTCTGTGCCAGGGCGTCTGTGCCAGGGGGTCTGTGCCAGGGCGTCTGTGCCAGGGCGTCTGTGCCAGGGCGTCTGTGCCAGGGGGTCTGTGCCAGGGCGTCTGTGCCAGGGGGTCTGTGCCAGGGGGTCTGTGCCAGGGCGTCTGTGCCAGGGGGTCTGTGCCAGGGCGTCTGTGCCAGGGCGTCTGTGCCAGGGGGTCTGTGCCAGGGCGTCTGTGCCAGGGCGTCTGTGCCAGGGCGTCTGTGCCAGGGGGTCTGTGCCAGGGCGTCTGTGCCAGGGCGTCTGTGCCAGGGGGTCTGTGCCAGGGCGTCTGTGCCAGGGCGTCTGTGCCAGGGCGTCTGTGCCAGGGGGTCTGTGCCAGGGCGTCTGTGCCAGGGCGTCTGTGCCAGGGGGTCTGTGCCAGGGCGTCTGTGCCAGGGCGTCTGTGCCAGGGGGTCTGTGCCAGGGGGTCTGTGCCAGGGGGTCTGTGCCAGGGCATCTGTGCCAGGGCGTCTGTGCCAGGGGGTCTGTGCCAGGGGGTCTGTGCCAGGGGGTCTGTGCCAGGGGGTCTGTGCCAGGGCGTCTGTGCCAGGGCGTCTGTGCCAGGGGGTCTGTGCCAGGGGGTCTGTGCCAGGGGGTCTGTGCCAGGGCGTCTGTGCCAGGGCGTCTGTGCCAGGGGGTCTGTGCCAGGGGGTCTGTGCCAGGGCGTCTGTGCCAGGGCGTCTGTGCCAGGGCGTCTGTGCCAGGGGGTTATTCTTGATCAATTACAAGAGGGTTGTGTTTAACAAGAAGAAAACGTCCCTCTACAGACCATAATGACATCACAATACCCCACAATGACATCACAATACCCCACAATGACATCACAATAGCCCACAATGACATCACAATACCCCTGTTAAAGGGGTACTGTTAAAGAGAGGCTTTGCTCCTTTGTTTTCGGTGTTGACACCACACTCCATAAAGCAAAGTCCTGCAGGCCTTAGTTTGATCTCAACTCTGATTATTGTCCAGTCATATGGTCAGGTGCTGCAAAAGAAGAGGCCTAGAAAACCCTGCAGCTGGTCCAGAAACAGAGCAGCTCTTCACTGTAAGCAGAGAGCTAATATCAATACTATGCATGCCAGTCTCTCTCTCTCCCCCTGGCTAAAAGAAGAGAAGACTGACGACATCACTTCCTGGTTTTTATAAGAAACGGTGTGTTGGAAATTGTTTGCATAATCAACTTTACACACAGCACTGATACCCACACTTACCCCACCGGACATGCCACCAGGGGTCTTTTCACAGTCCTCAAATCCAGAACAACAACAACAATAAAATGCACAGTATTATATAGAGTCATAAATTGCATGGAACTCCCTTCCATCTCCAACTGCTCAAGGTAACCGAAAACCTAGCTTAAAAAAAAAAACAGATAAATCAACACGTCACGACACAACGCCTCTCCCCCATTCGACCCGAATGTGTTGTGTATGTAGTGATATGTGTGACGTTTTAAACACATGTGGTTATGTTCTTGAGCTGTTCTTGTCTATCAATGTTCTGTATTATCTGTTTATATCACGTGACATCATCACGTTTCATGTTTTGTTTTGTGTTAAACCCCAGGAAGAGTAGCTGTTGCTATAGAAACAGATAATGGGGATCCTAATAAACCCCAGGAAGAGTATCTGCTGCTATAGAAACAGATAATGATCCTAATAAACCCCAGGAAGAGTAGCTGCTGCTATAGAAACAGATAATGATCCTAATAAACCCCAGGAAGAGTAGCTGCTGCTATAGAAACAGATAATGATCCTAATAAACCCCAGGAAGAGTAGCTGCTGCTTTAGAAACAGATAATGATCCTAATAAACCCCAGGAAGAGTAGCTGCTGCTATAGAAACAGATAATGATCCTAATAAACTACTACCAAAAACAGAGTGAAATTAATACATTATTGTGATTTTATTAATATCAGTAATATCAGCTCCAATAAACAGAAAACTGAGAACCCTTAACAGTGATATTAATAAAGAGTGTGTGTGTGTGTGTGTGTGTGTGTGTGAGTGTGTGTGTGCGTGTGAGTCTTTGTGTGAGTGTGTGTGAGAGTGTGTGTGTGTGTGTGAGTGTGTGTGTGCGTGTGAGTCTTTGTGTGAGTGTGTGTGAGAGTGTGTGTGTGTGTGTGTGTGTGAGAGTGAGTGTGTGTGTTTGTGAGAGTGTGAGTGTGTGTGTGAGTGTGTTTGCAAGTGTCTGAACTGAAGTAGCATCTGAGTGTAACACAGACCAACACCATGTGTTGGTTGAGCATCTCTGAACACAGACCCTCAATGTGGTTGTGTTGGTTGAGGATCTCTGAACACAGACCATCAATGTGTTTGTGTTGGTTGAGGATCTCTGAACACAGACCATCAATGTGTTTGTGTTGGTTGAGGATCTCTGAACACAGACCATCAATGTGTTTGTGTTGGTTGAGGATCTCTGAACACAGACCATCAATGTGTTTGTGTTGGTTGAACATCTCTGAACACAGACGATCAATGTGTTTGTGTTGGTTGAGGATCTCTGAACACAGACCATCAATGTGTTTGTGTTGGTTGAGCATCTCTGAACACAGACCATCAATGTGTTTGTGTTGGTTGAACATCTCTGATGGTGATTGGTTCAGATTATAAGAGGCGTCGACTCCTAACAGCCATTCACATACAGATCCTTCAGAAAGGATTCAGACCCAACGACCGTTTTCCCACATGTTGTTGTGTTACAGCCTGATTTTAAAATGGATTAAATTGAGATGTTGTTTTGTCACTGGTCTACACCCCATAATGACATCACAACACCCCATAATGACATCACAACACCCCATAATGACATCACAACACCCCAATAATGACATCACAACACCCCAATAATGACATCACAACACCCCATAATGACATCACAACACCCCATAATGACATCACAACACCCCATAATGACATCACAACACCCCATAATGACATCACAACACCCCATAATGACATCACAACACCCCATAATGACATCACAACACCCCATAATGTCAAAGTGGAATGACGTATAACTACATTTTTTTTTACAAATGAATGAAAAATGAAAATCTGAAATGTCTTGAGTCAATCAGTATTCAACCCCTTTGTTGTGACAAACCCAAATCAGTTCAGGAGTACAAAATGTGCTGAACAAGTCACATAACAAGTTGCACGGACTCCCTCTGTGTGCAATAACAGGGATGAACATGATTTCTGAGTGACTACCCCAACCACCTCTGTAACCCCCCACACACATACCATTATCTGTAAGGTCCCTCAGTCCAACACAGATTCAACCACAAAGAACCAGGGAGGTTTTCCAACGCCTCGCAAAGAAGGAAGCATGTACAGATAAAAAAAGAGGTTCCAAAACATGTATCCTGTTTGCAACAAGGCACTAAAGTAATACTGCAAAACATGTGGCAAAGAAATGAACTTTATGTCCTGAATACAAAGTGTTATACTGGGGGGCAAATCCAACACAACACTGAGTAACTGGAGGAAAACCTGGGTCAGTCTTACCAAAATGAGCTATTTCTGTATTTCATTTTCAATACATTTGGTAAAATGTCTAAAACATAAAACATGTTTCCACTTTGTCATTATGGGGTATTGTGATGTCATTATGGGGTATTGTGATGTCATTATGGGGTATTGTGATGTCATTATGGGGTATTGTGATGTCATTATGGGGTATTGTGATGTCATTATGGGGTATTGTGATGTCATTGTGGGGTATTGTGATGTCATTATGGGGTATTGTGATGTCCTTATGGGGTATAGTGATGTCATTATGGGGTATTTTGATGTCATTGTGTGGTATTGTGATGTCATTATGGGGTATTGTGATGTCATTATGGGGTATCGTGATGTCATTATGGGGTATTGTGATGTCATTATGGGGTATTGTGATGTCATTATGGGGTATTGTGATGTCATTATGGGGTATTGTGATGTCATTGTGGGGTATTGTGATGTCATTATGGGGTATTGTGATGTCATTATGGGGTATTGTGATGTCATTATGGGGTATTGTGATGTCATTATGGGGTATTGTGTGTAGATGGGTGAGAATTTATTTTAATTGAATCCACCTTAAATGCAGGGTGTAACACAACAACATGTGAATTCTGAAGCCAATGTAGTCAACTATAGTCATTTTCTATACCACAATATCTATAGTCAGTTACAGGAGATTTCTATACCACAATATCCATACAGACTTGCTTTATCATACACATGAGCAGTCTCTACAGCAACAACAGATATTCATGAGGCTGGAATAGAAAGAATTAGTTGAATTCATGATTTTAATTTCCATGGACCCCGAAACCTTAGTGATGAGCATCAATTAATGAGCCAACGTTCCAAACTGTCTGCTGGTCTTTAAAAGAGGTCTTTGACTAATGATGTCACAGTGACCCACCAGAACACAGCAGCGTCCGTGCTGAATCTAACTCTCAGACAAATGTGGCCTTAAACCTGCTTCTGTCTTGTCTCTCTCCCGATAGGCTCCGGCCGATCCGTCTCTCTGACGATTGGCTCCTGCCAATCCGTCTCTGCTCTGGTTGTCTCTTAGCGCTGACCAGTGACGGGAGTTCTGACGTCTGGTACACGCCCGTCCTCACCCTGCCGCCACGGCGACAGAGTTCCGAGGCCAAGCCCTCGCGGTTCTGTCCCAGCTTGGAATCTCGGAGGTCCCGGAACCTTCCGGAATCTTCAGGTGTGGGGTTGGTGTCAACCCGATCCACATCTAGCCTGGCTCGGTTGGGGCGCGAGGGCGATTTGGATTTACGAGAGCGAGCAGGAGCAGGAGCAGCAGGAGGGGGTTTCGAGAGAGGTGGTGGCGCCCTCTTCTGGTGAGATTTAAAACTGCCTCCCCTGTCCCTCTCTCT
>NC_143040.1:4062500-4085000 GCF_057628025.1 Oncorhynchus mykiss
TCTAGATGTATCCTCAGAACAGATAACAGATCTAGGATCAGTGTTGCTGTCCCCTGAACCACATCATCTAGATGTATCCTCAGAACAGATAACAGATCTAGGATCAGTGTTGCTGTCCCCTGAACCACATCATCTAGATGTATCCTCAGAACAGATAACAGATCTAGGATCAGTGTTGCTGTCCCCTGAACCACATCATCTAGATGTATCCTCAGAACAGATAACAGACCTAGGATCAGTGTTGCTGTCCCCTGAACCACATCATCTAGATGTAACCTCAGGACAGATAACAGACCTTAGATCAGTGTCCTGAAGGGGTTTTAACTTCACCTCCCAGAGACTGGGGGGGGCTGAGTCCCAAATATAACCATATTCCCTATATAGCACACTACTTTCCACCAGAGCTATAGGGGTAGTGCACTATATAGGGAACAGGGTTCCATTTCAGGAGAGAGAGGAGAGGATAGTTCAGAGGTCAAAACGCAGTTCGAAGGTGAAAGGCCACGGTTCAGAGTTCACACAGTGGAGGTACCTGAGCAGGGCGAGCTGTGGAGGTCGTGTTGGGAGAAGCGTGGTGGGTTATGGGTAGTGGAGGAGGAGTGGTGTGGGGTTAGGAGAGTGGAGTTAGGACTGTTGATGTCCCCTTCTCCCACCAGGGTCATGTCCGCTAGGGGTTCCTCTTGTAACATCTGTACTGACCCCGTGCAGTCTGGGCTGGGGAGACCCCGTAGGTGGTGCTGCCCCTGGGAGGGGGGGTGGACTGTGGTGCCGGGGAACGGGGGAGGGGGTCTGTTGTGGTGGGAGGGGGGGAGGAGCGCTCGTCTTCCCCCTCCTCCTCCTTCCGTTCCGAGCGAGGATTCCGAGCTCTGCGATTGGCTGCCGGTGTTCAAAGGGAACGAGCCACCGCTCCCACCTTCCTTGTTGCCGTGACGTCTGTTTTCCCCGCAGCCGTAGTTGTCGCTATCGCCATGGTTACCACCGCCGCGGCCATGCTGGGTGACGCAGGCGGGAGGAAGAGGAAGGGGTGGTGATGAAGGGCTGAGGCGGAGGAAGTCGGGAAGCGTCAGGTCACTCTTGTCTAACAGACCTCGCTGGTCGTCTGCTCTGCTGCACTGAGCTTTGGATATGAGCTGGAAGAGCTCTGGAGAGAAGATACACACACACACACACACACACATACACACAGACGCGCACACACAGACGCGCACACACACACACACAGACGCGCACACACAGACGCGCACACACACGCACGCGCACACACACGCACGCGCACACACACACACACAGACGCGCACACACAGACACGCACACACACACACACGCACACACACACACACACACGCACGCACGCACGCACACACACACACACACACACACACACACACACACACACACACACACACACACACACAGACGCGCACACACAGACGGGCACACACACACACGCACAGACACACACACACGCGCACA
Source organism: Oncorhynchus mykiss (assembly GCF_057628025.1). Taxonomy (NCBI): domain Eukaryota; kingdom Metazoa; phylum Chordata; class Actinopteri; order Salmoniformes; family Salmonidae; genus Oncorhynchus; species Oncorhynchus mykiss. Next base: position 4,063,974 of record NC_143040.1, read on the forward strand.
CACATACACAGACGCGCACACACATACACACACACACACACACACACACACACACACACACAGAGACAGAGACACAAGCAGAGACAAACACACACAGACACACACGAGGTCAATCCAAAACACACAGAGATACAGATACATAACATGACATATCACTACTTCATATCACTACTTCATATCACTACATATCACTACTTCATATCACTACTTCATTTTACTACATATCACTACTTCATATCACTATATATCACTACTTCATATCACTACTCACTACTTCATATCACTACTTCATATCACTACATATCACTACTTCATATCACTACAACATATCACTACATATCACTACTTCATTTTACTACATATCACTACTTCATATCACTACTTCATATCACTACATATCACTACTTCATATCACTACTCACTAATTCATATCACTACTTCATATCACTACATATCACTTCTTCATATCACTACTTCATATCACTTCTTCATATCACTTCTTCATATCGCTACTTCATATCACTACTTCATATCACTACATTCAGCTACTTCATATCGCTACTTCATAACACTACTCGCTACTTCATATCACTACTTCATATCACTTCTTCATATCACTACATATCACTACTTCATATCACTACTCACTTCTTCATATCACTACTTCACATCACTACTTCATATCACTACATATCACTACTTCATATCACTACTCACTACTTCATATCACTACATATCACTTCTTCATATCACTACTTCATATCACTACATATCACTTCTTCATATCACTACTTCATATCACTTCTTCATATCACTTCTTCATATCACTACTACATATCACTACTTCATATCACTACTTCACATCACTACTTCATATCACTACATATCACTACTTCACATCACTACTTCATATCACTACATATCACTACTTCATATCACTACTCACGTCTTCATATCACTACATATCACTACTTCATATCACTACTTCACATCACTACTTCATATCACTACTCACTACTTCATATCACTACTTCATATCACTACATATCACTACTTCACATCACTACTTCATATCACTACATATCGCTACTTCATATCACTACTCACTACTTCATATCACTACTCACTTCTTCATATCACTACATATCACTACTTCATATCACTACTTCATATCACTACATATCACTACTTCATATCACTACTCACTTCATATCACTACATATCACTTCTTCATATCACTACTTCATATCACTTCTTCATATCACTTCTTCATATCACTACTACATATCACTACTTCATATCACTACTTCACATCACTACTTCATATCACTACATATCACTACTTCATATCGCTACTTCATATCACTACTCACTTCTTCATATCACTACTTCATATCACTACATATCACTTCTTCATATCACTTCTTCATATCACTACTTCACATCACTACTTCATATCACTACATATCACTACTTCATATCACTACTTCATATCGCTACTTCATATCACTACATACAGCTACTTCATATCGCTACTTCATATCACTACTCGCTAATTCATATCACTACATACAGCTACTTCATATCGCTAATTCATATCACTACTCGCTAATTCATATCACTACATACAGCTACTTCATATCGCTAATTCATATCGCTACTTCATATAGCTACTTCATACCACTACATATAGCTACTTCATATCACTACTTGCTACTTCATACCACTACATATCGCTACTTCATATTCCTACATATCGTTAATTCAAATCACTACATATAGCTACTTCATATCACTACTCGTTACTTCATATCACTACATAAAGATACTTCATATCACTACATATAGCTAATTCATATCACTACATATAGCTACTTCATATCGCTACTCGCTACTTCATATCACTACATAAAGATACTTCATATCACTACATATAGCTACTTCATATCACTACATATAGCTACTTCATATCACTACATATCGCTACTTCATATCACTACTCGCTCCCTCATATTGCTACTTCACATCACTACTCGCTACTTCATATCACTACTTCATATTGCTACTTCATATCACTACATATAGCTACTTCATATCAATACTTCATATCACTACTCGCTACTTCATATCACTACATATAGCTACTTCATATCACTACATATAGCTACTTCATATCACTACATATCGCTACTTCATATCACTACTCGCTCCCTCATATTGCTACTTCATATCACTACTCGCTACTTTATATCACTACTTCATATCAATACTTCATATCACTACTCGCTACTTCATATCACTACATATAGCTACTTCAAATCGCTACTTCATATCACTACTCGCTACTTCAAATCAATACATTTAGCTACTTCATATCACTACACATAGCTACATCATACCACTACTTCATACCACTACCTCATATCGTTACTTAATACTGCCACTCGCTACCTCATATCGCTACCTCATATTGCCACTCGCTACCTCATATCGCTACTCACTACTTCATATCACTACATATCACTTCTTCATATCACTACTTCATATCACTTCTTCATATCACTTCTTCATATCGCTACTTCATATCACTACATTCAGCTACTTCATATCGCTACTTCATATCACTACTCGCTACTTCATATCACTACTTCATATCACTTCTTCATATCACTACTTCATATCACTACTTCATATCACTACATATCACTACTTCATATCACTACTCACTTCTTCATATCACTACTTCATATCACTACATATCACTTCTTCATATCACTACTTCATATAACTTCTTCATATCACTTCTTCATATCACTACTACATATCACTACTTCATATCACTACTTTACATCACTACTTCATATCACTACATATCACTACTTCATATCACCACATATCACTACTTCATATCACTACTCACTACTTCATATCACTACTTCATATCACTACATATCACTTCTTCATATCACTACTTCATATCACTTCTTCATATCGCTACTTCATATCACTACATTCAGCTACTTCATATCGCTACTTCATATCACTACTTCATATCACTTCTTCATATCACTACTTCATATCACTACTTCATATCACTACATATCACTACTTCATATCACTACTCACTTCTTCATATCACTACTTCATATCACTACATATCACTTCTTCATATCACTACTTCATATCACTTCTTCATATCACTTCTTCATATCACTACTACATATCACTACTTCATATCACTACTTTACATCACTACTTCATATCACTACATATCACTACTTCATATCGCTACTTCATATCACTACTCACTTCTTCATATCACTACTTCATATCACTACATATCACTTCTTCATATCACTTCTTCATATCACTTCTTCATATCACTACTTCACATCACTACTTCATATCACTACATATCACTACTTCATATCACTACTTCATATCGCTACTTCATATCACTACATACAGCTACTTCATATCGCTACTTCATATCACTACTCGCTAATTCATATCACTACATACAGCTACTTCATATCGCTACTTCATATCACTACTCGCTAATTCATATCACTACATACAGCTACTTCATATCGCTACTTCATATAGCTACTTCATACCACTACATATAGCTACTTCATATCACTACTCGCTACTTCATACCACTACATATCGCTACTTCATATTCCTACATATCGTTAATTCAAATCACTACATATAGCTACTTCATATCACTACTCGCTACTTCATATCACTACATAAAGATACTTCATATCACTACATATAGCTAATTCATATCACTACATATAGCTACTTCATATCGCTACTCGCTACTTCATATCACTACATAAAGATACTTCATATCACTACATATAGCTACTTCATATCACTACTCGCTTCTTCATATCACTACTTCATATCACTACATATCACTTCTTCATATCACTACTTCATATCACTTCTTCATATCACTTCTTCATATCACTACTACATATCACTACTTCATATCACTACTTTACATCACTACTTCATATCACTACATATCACTACTTCATATCGCTACTTCATATCACTACTCACTTCTTCATATCACTACTTCATATCACTACATATCACTTCTTCATATCACTTCTTCATATCACTTCTTCATATCACTACTTCACATCACTACTTCATATCACTACATATCACTACTTCATATCACTACTTCATATCGCTACTTCATATCACTACATACAGCTACTTCATATCGCTACTTCATATCACTACTCGCTAATTCATATCACTACATACAGCTACTTCATATCGCTACTTCATATCACTACTCGCTAATTCATATCACTACATACAGCTACTTCATATCGCTAATTCATATCGCTACTTCATATAGCTACTTCATACCACTACATATAGCTACTTCATATCACTACTCGCTACTTCATACCACTACATATCGCTACTTCATATTCCTACATATCGTTAATTCAAATCACTACATATAGCTACTTCATATCACTACTCGCTACTTCATATCACTACATAAAGATACTTCATATCACTACATATAGCTAATTCATATCACTACATATAGCTACTTCATATCGCTACTCGCTACTTCATATCACTACATAAAGATACTTCATATCACTACATATAGCTACTTCATATCACTACTCGCTCCCTCATATTGCTACTTCATATCACTACTCGCTACTTCATATCACTACTTCATATCAATACTTCATATCACTACTCGCTACTTCATATCACTACATATAGCTACTTCAAATCGCTACTTCATATCACTACTCGCTACTTCAAATCAATACATTTAGCTACTTCATACCACTACTTCATACCACTACCTCATATCGTTACTTAATACTGCCACTCGCTACCTCATATCGCTACCTCATATTGCCACTCGCTACCTCATATCGCTACTCGCTACCTCATACCACTACTTCATATCACTACTTCATATCACTACATATCACTTCTTCATATCACTACTTCATATCACTTCTTCATATCACTTCTTCATATCGCTACTTCATATCACTACATTCAGCTACTTCATATCGCTACTTCATATCACTACTCGCTACTTCATATCACTACTTCATATCACTACATATCACTACTTCATATCACTACTCACTTCTTCATATCACTACTTCATATCACTACATATCACTTCTTCATATCACTACTTCATATCACTTCTTCATTTCACTTCTTCATATCACTACTACATATCACTACTTTACATCACTACTTCATATCACTACTTCATATCGCTACTTCATATCACTACTCACTTCTTCATATCACTACATATCACTACATATCACTTCTTCATATCACTACTTCATATCACTTCTTCATATCACTTCTTCATATCACTACTTCACATCACTACTTCATATCACTACATATCACTACTTCATATCACTACTTCATATCGCTACTTCATATCACTACATACAGCTACTTCATATCGCTACTTCATATCACTACTCGCTAATTCATATCACTACATACAGCTACTTCATATCGCTACTTCATATCACTACTCGCTAATTCATATCACTACATACAGCTACTTCATATCGCTAATTCATATCGCTACTTCATATAGCTACTTCATACCACTACATATAGCTACTTCATATCACTACTCGCTACTTCATACCACTACATATCGCTACTTCATATTCCTACATATCGTTAATTCAAATCACTACATATAGCTACTTCATATCACTACTCGCTACTTCATATCACTACATAAAGATACTTCATATCACTACATATAGCTAATTCATATCACTACATATAGCTACTTCATATCGCTACTCGCTACTTCATATCACTACATAAAGATACTTCATATCACTACATATAGCTACTTCATATCACTACTCGCTCCCTCATATTGCTACTTCATATCACTACTTCATATTGCTACTTCATATCACTACATATAGCTACTTCATATCAATACTTCATATCACTACTCGCTACTTCATATCACTACATATAGCTACTTCATATCACTACATATAGCTACTTCATATCACTACATATCGCTACTTCATATCACTACATATAGCTACTTCATATCACTACATATAGCTACTTCATATCACTACATATCGCTACTTCATATCACTACTCGCTCCCTCATATTGCTACTTCATATCACTACTCGCTACTTCATATCACTACTTCATATCAATACTTCATATCACTACTTCATATCAATACTTCATATCACTACTCGCTACTTCATATCACTACATATAGCTACTTCAAATCGCTACTTCATATCACTACTCGCTACTTCAAATCAATACATTTAGCTACTTCATATCACTACACATAGCTACATCATACCACTACTTCATACCACTACCTCATATCGTTACTTAATACTGCCACTCGCTACCTCATATCGCTACCTAATATTGCCACTCGCTACCTCATATTGCCACTAGCTACCTCATATCGCTACCCCATATCGCTACTCGCTACCTCATATTGCCACTAGCTACCTCATATCGCTACCCCATATCGCTACTCGCTACCTCATATTGCCACTAGCTACCTCATATCGCTACCCCATATCGCTACTCGCTACCTCATATTGCTACCTCATATCGCTACTCGCTACCTTATACTGCTAATTCATATCGCTACCTCATACCTCTACCTCATATCGCTACTCGCTACCTCATATCGCTACCTCATATTACAATATATCACAGCTCATAATTTAAACTGAATGCAAGAGGAGACAGTGTATCAATCAGTTAGACATATCTACTTCATATCTACCTCATACCGCTACCTCATATCTACCTCATACCGCTATCTCATACCGCTACCTCATATCTTTACCTCATATTACAATATATCACAGCTCATAATTTCAACAGCATGCAAGAGGAGACAGTGTATCAATCAGTTAGACATCTCAAAGCTACAGGCTAGAGTTAGGAAGAGGAGAGGAGACATGGACGAGCTACACACAGCTAGCTAGCGAGCATCAACAGCATCAATGCTGCTACAGCAATACAGTGTTAGTTAGTGGACAGCACAGCTAGGGGTTTGAAGGAGAGGAGGAGGAGGAGGGAGGAGGAGGGAGGACGTTGTTTTACCTTCAGCTTCGTCTACAGTAATCTTTTTCTGCTTTCTCTTTTCAGTGGGCGGGGCTTTATTTGGCGCCGCCGTCTTGCGGTGGCTGCTGGGTAAGAGGCGGTCGTCACGGGCAGAGGAGGAGGGCTTGTTTCCGTTGCCGAGCACCGCGCTGGGCTTCCCTGACGCCCTCTCATCCCCCTGACAGGTTTAGTGAACAACGAGGGGGAGGGGTCAGCGAGTTAGGGGGCGTGGGGGCAGTGATGATGATGATGATGATGAGGGAGGGAGGGGGGAAACTAGCGTGTGTGTGGACAGCTTTTGATTTTTCCGTTCAGAGCTTAAAGGTGACAGTTGGACTATGGTCATATCGGTGGCCTATGGGACACAGTTTGGTCAGAGGGCTGTTGAGGAGGTGTCACGGGACACAGGGACTTCTATCAGCTAACGAAACATCTACACACGACGAGCTCCGAACCCACACACCACACCAGAACACACCACAACACAACACCAGAACACACCACAACACAACACCAGAACACACCACAACACCAGAACACACAACAACACCAGAACACACCACAACACCAGAACACACCACAACACCAGAACACACAACAACACCAGAACACACAACAACACCAGAACACACCACCAAATCAGAACACAACACACCACACCACCAAATCAGAACACACCAAAACACCAAACCAGAACACACCACCAAATCAGAACACACCACCAAATCAGAACACACCACACCACCAAATCAGAACACACCACAACACCAAACTAATACTACCATCTCTACACCCCTGATAACAGAAACAAACAAGCTACACTAGAAAGAACCTCCCAAAGAGATCGCCCCCAAAAAGACCCCCCCCAAGTCCACTTCCAGACAGAGAGGGGGGGTGGTCGGTGAGAGAGAGAACCAGAGGAGGTGCTTGGGCCCCCGTGAGATGGGGGGGAGGGAGAACCAGAGAGGGGAGGGGGGGGTTATGGTGAGGACAGCCTCAGGCCGACGCAAACACACTCCCTTACACACACACACACACATGCACACACACACAACAACACACGTTTACGTGACCACAGACAGGAAGAACACACACTGTAGCAGCGTGACATCATTATCAGACAGGAAGTGGATACATTCCGACAGTCCATTCCGTGGGTTATAGAACATTCCGAAACCAGGAAGAAGAAGAGAAGGAGGAAGAGGCAGATGTTCTTACCGTAGCTGATTGGTTCCTAGTCGTAGGGGGCGGGGCATGGGTTTTAGACGGAGCCCCGATTGGTTTGTCTGTTGGAGGAGAGAGAGAGAGATAAGTGTATGTGTGTGTGTGTGTGTGTGTGCATGTGTGTATGTGTGTGTGTGTGTGCGTGCGTGTATGTGTTGTGTGTGTGTTACCCTTCCCAGGTGTGTTGTCAGCTACATCCAGCACCACTCTCAGTCCATCCAGGTTAGAGATGGGGAGACCCAGGTCAAGAGGCTCCTTCTCCCCACTCTGTGTACACACACACACACACACACACACACACACACACACACACACACACACACACACACACACACACACACACACACACACACACACACACACACACACACACACACACACACACACACACACACACAGACGCCACAGATAAGACACATTAAAAGTAATTGAATCCAACATGGACCAGAATGAATGAAACACACACAGAGTAACTCACGATGCGGGCCACCAGGTCGTTGAGCTGGAGGCCGTACTTGGCCACTACAGGTCTCAGAACCTCCGTCACCGGCTTAGTGGGCTTAGCCTTCAGACCCACTGACCTGTTTATAGGAACCAAGTCCAGTCTGAAGGGAGGGAAGGGAGGGAGGGAGGGACGGAGAGAGGGGGAGAGGGAGGGACGGAGAGATATAGAGGGAGGAAGGGAGGGAGGGGGAGAGGGAGGGAGGGAGGTAGAGAGGGGAAGAGGGAGGTAGAGAGGGAAGGAGGGAGGTAGAGAGGGAAGGAGGGAGGTAGAGAGGGAAGGAGGGAGGTAGAGAGGGGAAGAGGGAGGTAGAGAGGGAAGGAGGGAGGTAGAGAGGGGAAGAGGGAGGTAGAGAGGGAAGGAGGGAGGTAGAGAGGGAAGGAGGGAGGTAGAGAGGGGAAGAGGGAGGTAGAGAGGGGAAGAGGGAGGTAGAGAGGGAAGGAGGGAGGTAGAGAGGGAAGGAGGGAGGTAGAGAGGGAAGGAGGGAGGTAGACAAGGGAAGGAGGGAGGTAGAGAGGGAAGGAGGGAGGTGGACAGGGTAGGAGGGAGGTAGAGAGGGAAGGAGGGAGGTAGACAGGGGAAGGAGGGAGGTAGAGAGGGAAGGAGGGAGGTAGAGAGGGAAGGAGGGAGGTAGAGAGGGAAGGGGGGAGGTAGAGAGGGAAGGAGGGAGGTAGAGAGGGAAGGAGGGAGGGAGGTAGAGAGGGAAGGAGGGAGGGAGGTAGAGAGGGAAGGAGGGAGGTAGAGAGGGAAGGAGGGAGGTAGACAGGGGAAGGAGGGAGGTAGAGAGGGAAGGAGGGACGGAGAGAGGGAAGGAGGGAGGTAGACAAGGGAAGGAGGGAGGTAGAGAGGGAAAGAGGGAGGTAGAGAGGGAAGGAGGGAGGTAGAGAGGGAAGGAGGGAGGTAGAGAGGGAAGGAGGGAGGTAGACAGGGAAGGAGGGAGGTAGAGAGGGAAGGAGGGAGGTAGAGAGGGAAGGAGGGAGGTAGAGAGGGAAGGAGGGTAGAGAGGGGAAGAGGGAGGTAGAGAGGGGAAAAGGGAGGTAGACAGGGGAAGGAGGGAGGTAGAGAGGGAAGGAGGGAGGTAGAGAGGGAAGGAGGGAGGTAGAGAGGGAAGGAGGGAGGTAGAGAGGGAAGGAGGGAGGTAATAAATAATAATTGAGTGAGGAAAGAAAAAGGTCTCAGTGGTTAATTCACTTCTTGTAACTAGGGGGCTTATTGTAACTAGGGGGCTTCTTGTAACTAGGGGGCTTCTTGTAACTAGGGGGCTTATTGTAACTAGGGGGCTTATTGTAACTAGGGGGCTTATTGTAACTAGGGGGCTTATTGTAACTAGGGGGCTTCTTGTAACTAGGGGGCTTATTGTAACTAGGGGGCTTATTGTAACTAGGGGGCTTATTGTAACTAGGGGGCTTATTGTAACTAGGGGGCTTATTGTAACTAGGGGGCTTCTTGTAACTAGGGGGCTTCTTGTAACTAGGGGGCTTATTGTAACTAGGGGGCTTCTTGTAACTAGGGGGCTTATTGTAACTAGGGGGCTTATTGTAACTAGGGGGCTTATTGTAACTATGGGGCTTATTGTAACTAGGGGGCTTATTGTAACTAGGGGGCTTCTTGTAACTAGGGGGCTTCTTGTAACTAGGGGGCTTATTGTAACTAGGGGGCTTCTTGTAACTAGGGGGCTTCTTGTAACTAGGGGGCCGTATTTTCATTTTTGGAAAAATAACATTCATGAATATGAACATTTTCTAGTAATATTTATGTCCGTTGCCTTATGCTAATTAGTGTCAGATGATGACAACGATCCCGGACACAGGATGGGTAGTTACAACAGGTTAATCATTTAATCATATCAACACTGAGGTTCATCTGAACCACGTTGGGAATCGTTTATCAAATGTTACCTGAACAGAGTCCGTTTCTCCAGTCTGAGGTCCCGAGAGCACAGAGTCATACAGTCCTGATCCAGAACCAGAGGCTAGGAGAGAGAGAGAGACCCGTCACACTGACAGAACATAACAGAACCAGAGGAAAGAGACCCGTCACACTGACAGAACAGAACAGAACCAGAGAGAGACCAGTCACACTGACAGAACAGAACAGAACCAGAGGAGAGAGACTAGTCACACTGACAGAACATAACAGAACCAGAGGAGAGAGAGACCGGTCACACTGACAGAACAGAACAGAACCAGAGGAGAGAGAGACCAGTCACACTGACAGAACATAACAGAACCAGAGGAGAGAGACCGGTCACACTGACAGAACAGAACAGAACCAGAGGAGAGAGACCCGTCACACTGACAGAACATAACAGACCCAGAGGAGAGAGAGACCAGTCACACTGACAGAACATAACAGACCCAGAGAGAGACCAGTCACACTAACAGAACATAACAGACCCAGAGAGAGACCAGTCACACTAACAGAACATAACAGAACCAGAGGAGAGAGACCGGTCACACTGACAGAACAGAACAGAACCAGAGGAGAGAGACCCGTTACACTGACAGAACAGAACAGAACCAGAGGAGAGAGACTAGTCACACTGACAGAACATAACAGACCCAGAGAGAGACCAGTCACACTGACAGAACATAACAGACCCAGAGAGAGACCGGTCACACTGACAGAACATAACAGAACCAGAGGAGAGAGACCCGTCACACTGACAGAACATAACAGAACCAGAGGAGGGAGACCAGTCACACTGACAGAACATAACAGAACCAGAGAAGAGAGACCCGTCACACTGACAGAACATAACAGAACCAGAGGAGAGAGACCCGTCACACTGACAGAACATAACAGAACCAGAGGAGAGAGACCCGTCACACTGACAGAACATAACAGACCCAGAGAGAGAGACCAGTCACACTGACAGAACATAACAGAACCAGAGGAGAGAGACCCGTCACACTGACAGAACATAACAGACCCAGAGGAGAGCGAGACCAGTCACACTGACAGAACATAACAGAACCAGAGGAGAGAGACCCGTCACACTGACAGAACATAACAGACCCAGAGGAGAGAGAGAGACCAGTCACACTGACAGAACATAACAGAACCAGAGGAGAGAGACCCGTCACACTGACAGAACATAACAGAACCAGAGGAGAGAGACCCGTCACACTGACAGAACAGAACAGAACCAGAGAGAGACCAGTCACACTGACAGAACATAACAGAACCAGAGGAGAGAGACCCGTCACACTGACAGAACATAACAGAACCAGAGGAGAGAGACCAGTCACACTGACAGAACATAACAGAACCAGAGGAGAGAGACCAGTCACACTGACAGAACAGAACAGAACCAGAGGAGAGAGACCCGTCACACTGACAGAACAGAACAGAACCAGAGGAGAGAGACCTGTCACACTGACAGAACAGAACAGAACCAGAGGAGAGAGAGACCAGTCACACTGACAGAACATAACAGAACCAGAGGAGAGAGAGACCGGTCACACTGACAGAACATAACAGAACCAGAGGAGAGAGAGACCAGTCACACTGACAGAACATAACAGACCCAGAGAGAGACCAGTCACACTGACAGAACATAACAGACCCAGAGAGAGACCAGTCACACTGACAGAACATAACAGAACCAGAGGAGAGAGAGACCAGTCACACTGACAGAACATAACAGACCCAGAGAGAGACCAGTCACACTGACAGAACATAACAGACCCAGAGTAGAGAGAGACCAGTCACACTGACAGAACATAACAGACCCAGAGGAGAGAGAGACCAGTCACACTGACAGAACATAACAGACCCAGAGGAGAGAGAGACCAGTCACACTGACAGAACATAACAGACCCAGAGAGAGACCAGTGGAACTGGAGAGTGGAGGAGAATCACTAGAATCTAAATGACCCGTGACCTCCACTAAACATATACTGTTACTATGGTCACAGCACTGACAGTACATCCGGTGTGTGTTGTGGATATATCATACCTTCTCCCCTCCGACTAGGAAGAGGTCTACAGCTGCCACGTTGATACAGAGTTTCTCACAGAGACCCACCAGCAGCTCTCTGATGGAGAACCCAGCTCTGACCGGCACAGAGCAACATGCCCCATCTGGTAGGTTGATGTTACACTGCCTCAGGGTTACAGAGTCACCGCCTCGCTCTCTGTCTCTCTCCATAGAACCACCCTGTAGAGAGAGAGAGGGAGAGAGAGTCAGAGAGTGAGAGAGAGAGTCAGAGAGAGAGAGTGAGAGAGAGAGATAGTGAGAGTGAGAGAGAGTGAGAGGGGGAGACAGAGAGAGAGAGAGAGACAGAGAGAGAGAGAGAGAGAGATAAAAATACTTGAATCAGTCATAGAGCCCATTGCCCTTCATGGTTGTGAGGTCTGGGGTCCGCTCACCAACCAAGACTTCACAAAATGGGACAAACACCAAATTGAGACTCTGCACACAAAAATATCCTCTGTGTACAACGTAGAACACCAAATAATGCATGCAGAGCAGAATTAGGCCGATACCCACTAATTATCAAAATCCAGAAAAGAGACATTAAATTCTACAACCACCTAAAAGGAAGTGATTCCCAAACCTTCCATAGCAAAGCCATCACCTACAGAGAGATGAGCCTGGAGAAGATTCCCCTAAAGAAGCTGGTCCTGGGGCTCTGTTCACAAACAGACCACACAGAGCCCCAGGACAGCAACACAATTAGACCCAACCCAATCATGAGAAAACAAAAAGATAATTACTTGACACATTGGAAAGAAATAACAAAAAAACAGAGCAAACTAGAATGCTATTTGGCTCTAAACAGAGAGTACACAGCGGCAGAATATCTGACCACTGTGACTGGCCCAAACTTAAGGAAAGCTTTGACTATTTACAGACTCAGTGAGCATAGCCTTGCTATTGAGAAAGGCCGCCGTAGGCAGACATGGCTCTCAAGAGAAGACAGGCTATGTGCTCACTGCCCACAAAATGAGGTGGAAACTGAGCTGCACTTCCTAACCTCCTGCCCAATGTATGACCATATTAGAGACACATATTTCCCTCAGATTACACAGATCCACAAAGAATTCGAAAACAAATCCAATTTTGATAAACTCCCATATCTACTGGGTGTAATTCCACAGTGTGACATCACAGCAGCAAGATTTGTGACCTGTTGCCACGAGAAAAGGGCAACCAGTGAAGAACACACACCATTGTAAATACAACCCATATTTATGCTTATATATTTTATCTTGTGTCCTTTAACCATTTGTACATTGTTAAAACACTGTATATATATATATATATATATAATATGACATTTGTAATGTCTTTACTGTTTTGAAACCTCTGTATGTGTAATGTTTACTGTTAATTTTTGTTGTTTTTCACTTTATATATTCACTTTGTATGTTGTCTACCTCACTTGCTTTGGCAATGTTAACACATGTTTCCCATGCCAATAAAGCCCTTGAATTGAATTGAATTGAATTGAGAGAGAGAGAGAGTCAGAGAGAGAGCGAGATAGTGAGAGAGAGCGAGAGAGAGAGACAGAGAGAGAGAGTCAGAGAGAGTCAGAGAGTGAGAGAGATAGAGAGAGACAGAGAGAGAGAGAGCGAGAGAGAGAGAGATACAGAGATAGATAGAAAGAGTCAGAGATAGAGAGAGAGAGAGAGAGAGACAGAGAGAGAGTCAGAGAGAGACAGAGAGAGAGAGAGAGATACAGAGATAGAGATACAGAGAGAGAGTCAGAGAGAGAGAGAGAGAGGGGGAGAGAGAGAGATAGAGAGATACAAAGAGAGAGAGGGAGAGAAAGAGAGAGGGAGACAGACAGACAGAGACAGTCAGACAGTGAGAGAGAGTCAGAGAGAGAGGGATAGAGAGAGTCAGAGAGAGAGAGAGAGAGAGAGAGAGAGGGAGAGAGAGAGAGACAGAGAGAGAGAGAGAGAGAGAGGGAGAGAGAGAGAGAGACAGAGAGAGAGAGTCAGAGAGAGTCAGAGAGAGTCAGAGAGTGAGAGAGATAGAGAGAGACAGAGAGAGAGAGAGCGAGAGAGAGAGAGATACAGAGATAGATAGAAAGAGTCAGAGATAGAGAGAGAGAGAGAGAGAGACAGAGAGAGAGTCAGAGAGAGACAGAGAGAGAGAGAGAGATACAGAGATAGAGATACAGAGAGAGAGTCAGAGAGAGAGAGAGAGAGGGGGAGAGAGAGAGATAGAGAGATACAAAGAGAGAGAGGGAGAGAAAGAGAGAGGGAGACAGACAGACAGAGACAGTCAGACAGTGAGAGAGAGTCAGAGAGAGAGGGATAGAGAGAGTCAGAGAGAGAGAGAGAGAGAGAGAGAGAGGGAGAGAGAGAGAGACAGAGAGAGAGAGAGAGAGAGAGAGGGAGAGAGAGAGAGACAGAGAGAGAGTCAGAGAGAGAGAGAGAGAGAGAGAGAGAGAGAGAGACAGAGAGAGACAGAGAGAGAGAGAGTTCCATGCACACACACACACACACAACCAACACACACACACCAGGACACACACACACACCAGGACACACCCACCAACACACACACACCAAGACAAACACACACGTTACTGTAGGTGTGAATACTGACCTCGATCTTTCCAGATCCGGACGTTCCCAGTTCCAGACTGGCTCCGGATGACAGAGAGCCTTGTGATTCCCTACGCCCGTTACTGCCCGAGAAGTCTGCCAGGAACACACACACACACACACACACACGCACACAGACAGACAGACAGACAGACAGACAGACAGACAGACAGACAGACAGACACACACACGTACATCATTTCACCAAACTCAACAGCTGTCAAAACACAGTTGGAGAAGACGAACTGTAAACAACCCCTCTGTACATCAGAAGGTTTCTGGCCAGCTGATGGAAGAAGGGCTTTATAAATACATCTGATAACACGGGACAACATGCTGCTGCCTTCAGGAAGGATTCACACCCATTGACGTTGTCCACAATGACTACCTCATCTCTGTACCCCCACACACACACACACACAAAAAAAAAAAGGACAATGAAATCAATTTTGTGCTTTGTGGGTTGAGGTCAGGGCTCTGTGTAGGCCAGTCAAGTTCTTCCACATTGATCTCGACAAACCATTTCTGTATGGGCCTCGCTGTCATACTGAAACAGGTAAGGGCCTTCCCCAAACTTTTGCCACACAGTTGGAAGCACAGAATCATCTAGAATGTCATTGTTATGCTGTAGAGTTCAGATTTCCCTTCACTGGAACTAAGGGGCCCGAACCTTGAAAAACAGTCCCAGATCAATATTCCTCCTCCACCAAACTTTACAGTTGGCACTATGCATTCTTCTGGCATCCGCCAAACCCAGATTCATCTGTCGGACGGTGAAGAGTGATTCAACACTCCAGAGAACCCGTTTCCACTGCTCCAGAGTCCAATAGCGAACAAGCTTTACACCACTCCAGCCGACGTTTGGCATTGCACATGGTGATCTTAGGCTTGTGTGCAGCTGCTCGGCCGTGGAAACCCATTTCATGAAGCTCCCGACGAACCGTTCTTGCGCTGACGTTGCATCCAGAGGCAGTTTGGAACTCGGTAGTGAGTGTTGCAACCGAGGGCAGATGATTTTTACGCGCTACGCACTTCAGCGATTCCGTTCTGTGAGCTTGTGTGGCCTACCACGTCGCGGCTGAGCCGTTGTTGCTCGTAGACGTTTCCACTTCACAATAACAGCACTTACAGTTGACCGGGGGCAGCTCTAGCAGGGCCGAAATTTGACGAACTGAAAGGTGGCATCCAATGACAGTCGCCATGTTGAAAGTCACTGAGCTCTTCAGTAAGGCCATTCGACTTCCAATGTTTGTCTATGGAGATTGCATGGGCTGTGTGCTCGATTTTATACACCTGTCAGCAACGGGTGTGGCTGAAATAGCCCAATCCACTCATTTGAAGGGGTGTCCACATACTTTTGTATATGAAGCGTACCTCAGACATTGTCTTCACGATTCTACTAACAGTTTCTAAAATTCCCCCAAAAACATCCAAACATTCCCATTTTCCCAGACCACTCGCTCACTAACCGCAAACACAGAATCACATTCCCAAAGTCCAGAAACCTCCACAACTCTTCTCTTAAAACCACTCACTGTAGTTGATGTCTGCCAGATCCCGTTTCTTGGGTCCTTTCCCGAAGCTCCGGTTCCGTGACCACGAAAAGAACATGCCTTTCTTCTTATCTCCTCCGCACTCATCCCTCTCTCTCTCTTCGTTCAGAGAGCGGCCCGACTTAGTCTTCTTGTCCTCCTGAAAAGAGACACAGAGCGGATAGATGGATGGATAGATAGATAGATGGATGGATAGATGGATGGATGGATGGATAGATAGATAGATAGATAGATAGATAGATAGATAGATAGATAGATAGATAGATAGATAGATAGATAGATAGATAGATTCTCCTAAAGGGGTTCATCGTAGAACCGTGATTCAACTTTTATAAAGGGGTTCATCATAGAACCGTGATTCTCCTAAAGGGGTTCATCGTAGAACCGTGATTCTCCTTTATAAAGGGTTTCATCATAGAACCATGATTCTCCTAAAGGGGTTCAACGTAGAACCGTGATTCTCCTTTTATAAAGGGTTTCATCATAGAACCGTGATTCTCCTAAAGAGGTTTCATCATAGAACCGTGATTCTCCGTTTATAAAGGGTTTCATCATAGAACCGTGATTCCCCTAAAGGGTTTCATCGAAGAACCGTGATTCTCCTAAAGGGTTTAATCATAGAACCGTGATTCTCCTAAAGGGGTTCATCGTAGAACCGTGATTCAACTTTTATAAAGGGTTTCATCATAGAACCGTGATTCCCCTAAAGGGTTTCATCGAAGAACCGTGATTCTCCTAAAGGGTTTCATCATAGAACCGTGATTCTCCTAAAGGGTTTCATCATAGAACCGTGATTCTCCTAAAGGGGTTCATCGTAGAACCGTGATTCAACTTTTATAAAGGGTTTCATCATAGAACCGTGATTCTCCTAAAGGGGTTCATCGTAGAACCGTGATTCTCCTTTTATAAAGGGTTTCATCATAGAACCGTGATTCTCCTAAAGGGGTTCAACGTAGAACCGTGATTCTCCTTTTATAAAGGGTTTCATCATAGAACCGTGATTCTCCTAAAGGGTTTCATCATAGAACCATGATTCTCCTAAAGGGTTTCATCATAGAACCGTGATTCCCCTAAAGGGTTTCATCATAGAACCGTGATTCTCCTAAAGGGTTTCATCATAGAACCATGATTATCCTAAAGGGTTTCATCGTAGAACCGTGATTCTCCTTTTATAAAGGGTTTCATCATAGAACCGTGATTCTCCTAAAGGGTTTCATCATAGAACCATGATTCCCCTAAAGGGTTTCATCATAGAACCATGATTCTCCTAAAGGGTTTCATCGTAGAACCGTGATTCCCCTACAGGGTTTCATCATAGAACCGTGATTCTCCTAAAGGGTTTCATCATAGAACCGTGATTCCCCTAAAGGGTTTCATCATAGAACCGTGATTCCCCTAAAGGGTTTCATCATAGAACCGTGATTCCCCTAAAGGGTTTCATCATAGAACCATGATTCTCATAAAGGGTTTCATCATAGAACCATGATTCCCCTAAAGGGTTCCATCATAGAACCGTGATTCTCCTAAAGGGTTTCATCATAGAACCGTGATTCTCCTAAAGGGTTTCAAAGTAGAACCGTGATTCTCCTTTTATAAAGGGTTTCATCATAGAACCATGATTCTCCTAAAGGGTTTCATCATAGAACCGTGATTCTTCTTTTATAAAGGGTTTCATCATAGAACCATGATTCTCCTAACGGGTTTCATCGTAGAACCGTGAATCCACTAAAGGGTTTCATCATAGAACCGTGATTCCCCTAAAGGGTTTCATCATAGAACCATGATTCCCCTAAAGGGTTTCATCATAGAACCGTGATTCTCCTAAAGGGTTTCATCATAGAACCGTGATTCTCCTAAAGGGTTTCATCATAGAACCGTGATTCTCCTAAAGGGTTTCAACGTAGAACCGTGATTCTCCTTTTATGAAAGGTTTCATCATAGAACCATGATTCTCCTAAAGGGTTTCATCATAGAACCATGATTCCCCTAAAGGGTTTCATCATAGAACCGTGATTCCCCTAAAGGGTTTCATCGTAGAACCGTGATTCCCCTAAAGGGTTTCATCGTAGAACCGTGATTCTCCTAAAGGGTTTCATCATAGAACCGTGATTCTCATTTTATAAAGGGTTTCATCATAGAACCGTGATTCTCATTTTATAAAGGGTTCATCATAGAACCGTGATTCTCCTAAAGGGTTTCATCATAGAACCGTGATTCTCCTAAAGGGTTTCATCATAGAACCGTGATTCCCCATCATAGAACCGTGATTCTCCTAAACGGTTTCATCATAGAACCGTGATTCCCCTAAAGGGTTTCATCATAGAACCATGATTCTCCTAAAGGGTTTCATCATAGAGCCGTGATTCTCCTTTTATAAAGGGTTTCATCATTGAACCATGATTCTCCTTTTATAAAGGGTTTCATCATAGAACCATGATTCTCCTAAAGGGGTTCATCGTAGAACCGTGATTCTCCTTTTATAAAGGGTTTCAACGTAGAACCGTGATTCTCCTTTTGTAAAGGGTTTCATCATAGAACCGTGATTCTCCTAAAGGGTTTCATCATAGAACTGTGATTCTCCTAAAGGGTTTCATCATAGAACCGTGATTCCCCTAAAGGGTTTCATCATAGAACCGTGATTCCCCTAAAGGGTTTCATCATAGAACCGTGATTCCCCTAAAGGGTTTCATCATAGAACCATGATTCTCCTAAAGGATTTCAACGTAGAACCGTGATTCTCCTTTTATAAAGGGTTTCATCGTAGAACCGTGATTCCCCTAAAGGGTTTCATCATAGAACCGTGATTCCCCTAAAGGGTTTCATCGTAGAACCGTGATTCCCCTAAAGGGTTTCATCATAGAACCGTGATTCTCCTTTTATAAAGGGTTTCATCATAGAACCGTGATTCCCCTGAAGGGTTTCATCATAGAACCGTGATTCCCCTAAAGGGTTTCATCATAGAACCGTGATTCTCCTAAAGGGTTTAATCGTAGAACCGTGATTCTCTTAAAGGGTTTCATCATAGAACCGTGATTCTCCTTTTATAAAGGGTTTCATCATAGAACCGTGATTCCCCTAAAGGGTTTCATCATAGAACCGTGATTCCCCTAAAAGGTTTCATCATAGAACCGTGATTCTCCTAAAGGGTTTCATCGTAGAACCGTGATTCTCTTAAAGGGTTTCATCATAGAACCGTGATTCTCCTTTTATAAAGGGTTTCATCATAGAACCGTGATTCCCCTAAAGGGTTTCATCATAGAACCGTGATTCTCCTAAAGGGTTTCAACGTAGAACCTTGATTCTCCTTTTATAAAGGGTTTCATCATAGAACCGTGATTCTCCTAAAGGGTTTCATCATAGAACCGTGATTCCCCTAAAGGGTTTCATCATAGAACCGTGATTCCCCTAAAGGGTTTCATCATAGAACCGTGATTCCCCTAAAGGGTTTCATCATAGAACCATGATTCTCCTAAAGGGTTTCAACGTAGAACCGTGATTCTCCTTTTATAAAGGGTTTCATCATAGAACCGTGATTCCCCTAAAGGGTTTCATCATAGAACCGTGATTCCCCTTAAGGGTTTCACCATAGAACCAAGTAGAACCGTTACCTTGACATATTCATTGGGTTTTCCACAGACAGTCTGAACACATTAGTCTGCAGTTTTATACAACGTGTCCAGTGTCTGATGGGAACTGACACTTTTATAGCAGACAGCAGAGGTTACTATACGTGTGTGTGTGTTCATGCTCTGTGTGTGTGTGTTCATGCTCTGTGTGTGTGTGTGTGTGTGTGTTCATGCTCTGTGTGAGTGTGTGTGTGTGTGTGTGTGTGTGTGTTACCTTCTTGGGTGTGGATCTATCTGACCCGGTACTGTGTTTGGAGGTAGGAGAGCTGGGTATGTGGTAGGGGTCTGGTAGCGGCCTCCCCTCCACCTCCGCTAACATACATTCCTGATACAGGAGGGACTTCAGGAAGCGAGTATAGCTGTCAAACTTCATCAGGTTGAAGATCTAGAGAGGGAGG
>NC_143040.1:4095000-4115000 GCF_057628025.1 Oncorhynchus mykiss
CCTGTCCCTGTACAAACCCTCCTGTAGGTTTTAACTCCTACCCTGTTCCTGGAGAGACCCTCCTGTAGGTTTTAACTCCAACCCTGTCCCTGTACAAACCCTCCTGTAGGTTTTAACTCCAACCCTGTCCCTGTACAAACCCTCCTGTAGGTTTTAACTCCAACCCTGTTCCTGGAGAGTGACCCTCCTGTAGGTTTTAACTCCAACCCTGTTCCTGGAGAGAAACCCTCCTGTAGGTTTTAACTCCAACTCTGTCCCTGTACAAACCCTCCTGTAGGTTTTAACTCCAACCCTGTTCCTGGAGAGTGACCCTCCTGTAGGTTTTTAACTCCAACCCTGTTCCTGTACAAACCCTCCTGTAGGTTTTAACTCCAACCCTGTTCCTGGAGAGAAACCCTCCTGTAGGTTTTAACTCCAACTCTGTCCCTGTACAAACCCTCCTGTAGGTTTTAACTCCAACCCTGTTCCTGGAGAGTGACCCTCCTGTAGGTTTTTAACTCCAACCCTGTTCCTGTACAAACCCTCCTGTAGGTTTTAACTCCAACCCTGTTCCTGGAGAGAAACCCTCCTGTAGGTTTTAACTCCAACTCTGTCCCTGTACAAACCCTCCTGTAGGTTTTAACTCCAACCCTGTTCCTGGAGAGTGACCCTCCTGTAGGTTTTTAACTCCAACCCTGTTCCTGTACAAACCCTCCTGTAGGTTTTAACTCCAACCCTGTTCCTGGAGAGAAATCCTCCTGTAGGTTTTAACTCCTACCCTGTTCCTGGAGAGAAACCCTCCTGTAGGTTTTAACTGCTACCCTGTTCCTGGAGAGACCCTCCTGTAGGTTTTACCTCCAACCCTGTTCCTGGAGAGAGACCCTCCTGTAGGTTTTAACTCCAACCCTGTCCCTGTACAAACCCTCCTGTAGGTTTTAACTCCTACCCTGTTCCTGGAGAGACCCTCCTGTAGGTTTTAACTCCAACCCTGTCCCTGTACAAACCCTCCTGTAGGTTTTAACTCCAACCCTGTCCCTGTACAAACCCTCCTGTAGGTTTTAACTCCAACCCTGTTCCTGGAGAGTGACCCTCCTGTAGGTTTTAACTCCAACCCTGTTCCTGGAGAGAAACCCTCCTGTAGGTTTTAACTCCAACTCTGTCCCTGTACAAACCCTCCTGTAGGTTTTAACTCCAACCCTGTTCCTGGAGAGTGACCCTCCTGTAGGTTTTTAACTCCAACCCTGTTCCTGTACAAACCCTCCTGTAGGTTTTAACTCCAACCCTGTTCCTGGAGAGAAACCCTCCTGTAGGTTTTAACTCCAACTCTGTCCCTGTACAAACCCTCCTGCAGGTTTTAACTCCAACCCTGTTCCTGGAGAGTGACCCTCCTGTAGGTTTTTAACTCCAACCCTGTTCCTGTACAAACCCTCCTGTAGGTTTTAACTCCAACCCTGTTCCTGGAGAGAAACCCTCCTGTAGGTTTTAACTCCAACTCTGTCCCTGTACAAACCCTCCTGTAGGTTTTAACTCCAACCCTGTTCCTGGAGAGTGACCCTCCTGTAGGTTTTTAACTCCAACCCTGTTCCTGTACAAACCCTCCTGTAGGTTTTAACTCCAACCCTGTTCCTGGAGAGAAATCCTCCTGTAGGTTTTAACTCCTACCCTGTTCCTGGAGAGAAACCCTCCTGTAGGTTTTAACTGCTACCCTGTTCCTGGAGAGACCCTCCTGTAGGTTTTAACTCCAACCCTGTCCCTGTACAAACCCTCCTGTAGGTTTTAACTCCAACCCTGTCCCTGTACAAACCCTCCTGTAGGTTTTAACTCCAACCCTGTTCCTGGAGAGTGACCCTCCTGTAGGTTTTTAACTCCAACCCTGTTCCTGTACAAACCCTCCTGTAGGTTTTAACTCCAACCCTGTTCCTGGAGAGAAACCCTCCTGTAGGTTTTAACTCCAACTCTGTCCCTGTACAAACCCTCCTGCAGGTTTTAACTCCAACCCTGTTCCTGGAGAGTGACCCTCCTGTAGGTTTTTAACTCCAACCCTGTTCCTGTACAAACCCTCCTGTAGGTTTTAACTCCAACCCTGTTCCTGGAGAGAAACCCTCCTGTAGGTTTTAACTCCAACTCTGTCCCTGTACAAACCCTCCTGTAGGTTTTAACTCCAACCCTGTTCCTGGAGAGTGACCCTCCTGTAGGTTTTTAACTCCAACCCTGTTCCTGTACAAACCCTCCTGTAGGTTTTAACTCCAACCCTGTTCCTGGAGAGAAATCCTCCTGTAGGTTTTAACTCCTACCCTGTTCCTGGAGAGAAACCCTCCTGTAGGTTTTAACTGCTACCCTGTTCCTGGAGAGACCCTCCTGTAGGTTTTAACTCCAACCCTGTCCCTGTACAAACCCTCCTGTAGGTTTTAACTCCAACCCTGTCCCTGTACAAACCCTCCTGTAGGTTTTAACTCCAACCCTGTTCCTGGAGAGTGACCCTCCTGTAGGTTTTAACTCCAACCCTGTTCCTGGAGAGAAACCCTCCTGTAGGTTTTAACTCCAACTCTGTCCCTGTACAAACCCTCCTGTAGGTTTTAACTCCAACCCTGTTCCTGGAGAGTGACCCTCCTGTAGGTTTTTAACTCCAACCCTGTTCCTGTACAAACCCTCCTGTAGGTTTTAACTCCAACCCTGTTCCTGGAGAGAAACCCTCCTGTAGGTTTTAACTCCAACTCTGTCCCTGTACAAACCCTCCTGTAGGTTTTAACTCCAACCCTGTTCCTGGAGAGTGACCCTCCTGTAGGTTTTTAACTCCAACCCTGTTCCTGTACAAACCCTCCTGTAGGTTTTAACTCCAACCCTGTTCCTGGAGAGAAACCCTCCTGTAGGTTTTAACTCCAACTCTGTCCCTGTACAAACCCTCCTGTAGGTTTTAACTCCAACCCTGTTCCTGGAGAGTGACCCTCCTGTAGGTTTTTAACTCCAACCCTGTTCCTGTACAAACCCTCCTGTAGGTTTTAACTCCAACCCTGTTCCTGGAGAGAAATCCTCCTGTAGGTTTTAACTCCTACCCTGTTCCTGGAGAGAAACCCTCCTGTAGGTTTTAACTGCTACCCTGTTCCTGGAGAGACCCTCCTGTAGGTTTTACCTCCAACCCTGTTCCTGGAGAGAGACCCTCCTGTAGGTTTTAACTCCAACCCTGTCCCTGTACAAACCCTCCTGTAGGTTTTAACTCCTACCCTGTTCCTGGAGAGACCCTCCTGTAGGTTTTAACTCCAACCCTGTCCCTGTACAAACCCTCCTGTAGGTTTTAACTCCAACCCTGTCCCTGTACAAACCCTCCTGTAGGTTTTAACTCCAACCCTGTTCCTGGAGAGTGACCCTCCTGTAGGTTTTAACTCCAACCCTGTTCCTGGAGAGAAACCCTCCTGTAGGTTTTAACTCCAACTCTGTCCCTGTACAAACCCTCCTGTAGGTTTTAACTCCAACCCTGTTCCTGGAGAGTGACCCTCCTGTAGGTTTTTAACTCCAACCCTGTTCCTGTACAAACCCTCCTGTAGGTTTTAACTCCAACCCTGTTCCTGGAGAGAAACCCTCCTGTAGGTTTTAACTCCAACTCTGTCCCTGTACAAACCCTCCTGCAGGTTTTAACTCCAACCCTGTTCCTGGAGAGTGACCCTCCTGTAGGTTTTTAACTCCAACCCTGTTCCTGTACAAACCCTCCTGTAGGTTTTAACTCCAACCCTGTTCCTGGAGAGAAATCCTCCTGTAGGTTTTAACTCCTACCCTGTTCCTGGAGAGAAACCCTCCTGTAGGTTTTAACTGCTACCCTGTTCCTGGAGAGACCCTCCTGTAGGTTTTACCTCCAACCCTGTTCCTGGAGAGAGACCCTCCTGTAGGTTTTAACTCCAACCCTGTCCCTGTACAAACCCTCCTGTAGGTTTTAACTCCTACCCTGTTCCTGGAGAGACCCTCCTGTAGGTTTTAACTCCAACCCTGTCCCTGTACAAACCCTCCTGTAGGTTTTAACTCCAACCCTGTCCCTGTACAAACCCTCCTGTAGGTTTTAACTCCAACCCTGTTCCTGGAGAGTGACCCTCCTGTAGGTTTTAACTCCAACCCTGTTCCTGGAGAGAAACGCTCCTGTAGGTTTTAACTCCAACCCTGTTCCTGGAGAGAAACCCTCCTGTAGGTTTTAACTTCAACCCTGTTCCTGGAGAGAGACCCTCCTGTAGGTTTTAACTCCAACTTTGTTCCTGGAGAGATACCCTCCTGTAGGTTTTAACTCCAACCCTGTTCCTGGAGAGAAACCCTCCTGTAGGTTTTAACTCCAACCCTGTTCCTGGAGAGAGACCCTCCTGTAGGTTTTAACTCCAACCCTGTTCCTGGAGAGAGACCCTCCTGTAGGTTTTAACTCCAACTCTGTTCCTGGAGAGAGACCCTCCTGTAGGTTTTAACTCCAACCCTGTTTCTGGAGAGAAACCCTCCTGTAGGTTTTAACTCCAACCCTGTTCCTGGAGAGAGACCCTCCTGTAGGTTGAACTCCAACCCTGTTCCTGGAGAGAAACCCTCCTGTAGGTTTTAACTCCAACCCTGTTCCTGGAGAGAAACCCTCCTGTAGGTTTTAACTCCAACCCTGTTCCTGGAGAGAAACCCTCCTGTAAGTTTAAACTCCAAAAAACAGTGGTCTTCATACTGGTATGTAAACGATGGTCTGTCTATCTCCAAAGCCAGTACCTCGACCACCAGAGGAACTGAGATCTGTTTCCTGTTCACAGTGACGTCTTCCTCCAAGCTAGAGTAACACTCCTCCCAGACTATCCAGATACACAAGAGTGTAGATTTAATGTTGAATCCACAGAAACCTACACAGTTAACAAACTCGCATATTGAGACACTTCTGGAGGAAAACTGAAGTGAATTAACTAAGACAGGCCAAATATATTCACAATGACAACCCAGATAACTGAACAACAACCACTACTGTCTGGGTATAGTGATATAGCTGGTACCACTACTGTCTGGATATAGTGATATAGCTGGTACCACTACTGTCTGGATATAGTGATATAGCTGGTACCACTACTGTCTGGATATAGTGATATAGCTGGTACCACTACTGTCTGGATATAGTGATATAGCTGGTACCACT
Source organism: Oncorhynchus mykiss (assembly GCF_057628025.1). NCBI lineage: Eukaryota > Metazoa > Chordata > Actinopteri > Salmoniformes > Salmonidae > Oncorhynchus > Oncorhynchus mykiss. The sequence continues at coordinate 4,100,114 of NC_143040.1, forward strand.
ACTGTCTGGATATAGTGATATAGCTGGTACCACTACTGTCTGGATATAGCTGGTACCACTACTGTCTGGATATAGTGATATAGCTGGTACCACTACTGTCTGGATATAGCTGGTACCACTACTGTCTGGATATAGCTGGTACCACTACTGTCTGGATATAGTGATATAGCTGGTACCACTACTGTCTGGATATAGCTGGTACCACTACTGTCTGGATATAGCTGGTACCACTACTGTCTGGATATAGTGATATAGCTGGTACCACTACTGTCTGGATATAGTGATATAGCTGGTACCACTACTGTCTGGATATAGTGATATAGCTGGTACCACTACTGTCTGGATATAGTGATATAGCTGGTACCACTACTGTCTGGATATAGTGATATAGCTGGTACCACTACTGTCTGGATATAGTGATATAGCTGGTACCACTAATGTATGGATATAGTGATATAGCTGGTACCACTACTGTCTGGATATAGTGATATAGCTGGTACCACTACTGTCTGGATATAGCTGGTACCACTACTGTCTGGATATAGCTGGTACCACTACTGTCTGGATATAGTGATATAGCTGGTACCACTACTGTCTGGATATAGTGATATAGCTGGTACCACTACTGTCTGGATATAGTGATATAGCTGGTACCACTACTGTCTGGATATAGTGATATAGCTGGTACCACTACTGTCTGGATATAGTGATATAGCTGGTACCACTACTGTCTGGATATAGATGGTACCACTACTGTCTGGATATAGTGATATAGCTGGTACCACTACTGTCTGGATATAGCTGGTACCACTACTGTCTGGATATAGATGGTACCACTACTGTCTGGATATAGCTGGTACCACTACTGTCTGGATATAGTGATATAGCTGGTACCACTACTGTCTGGATATAGATGGTACCACTACTGTCTGGATATAGTGATATAGCTGGTCCCACTACTGTCTGGATATAGATGGTACCACTACTGTCTGGATATAGCTGGTACCACTACTGTCTGGATATAGATGGTACCACTACTGTCTGGATATAGCTGGTACCACTACTGTCTGGATATAGTGATATAGCTGGTACCACTACTGTCTGGATATAGTGATATAGCTGGTACCACTACTGTCTGGATATAGTGATATAGCTGGTACCACTACTGTCTGTATATAGTGATATAGCTGGTACCACTACTGTCTGGATATAGTGATATAGCTGGTACCACTACTGTCTGGATATAGTGATATAGCTGGTACCACTACTGTCTGGATATAGCTGGTACCACTACTGTCTGGATATAGCTGGTACCACTACTGTCTGGATATAGTGATATAGCTGGTACCACTACTGTCTGGATATAGTGATATAGCTGGTACCACTACTGTCTGGATATAGCTGGTACCACTACTGTCTGGATATAGCTGGTACCACTACTGTCTAGATATAGCTGGTACCACTACTGTCTGGATATAGTGATATAGCTGGTACCACTACTGTGTTACCTGGGTATAGCTGGTAGGAGCCGGTGTGATGCCAACGAGGCAGGTACCTCATCCTCAGTGGGAGCCAGTTCCCTCCATCCATTCTCGACTCTTACTCCATCCATACACTATTGTTACACCACTGTGTCTCAAACTCCTGGCCTCTCGGTCCCAGATCCGGTCCCTGGAAATGTTGCCGTCCGGTCCCTCCGATATGTTAATCCGACACCGATTTAATCCGTTCTCAGTCATCCAACGACCGAGAAGGCAAACCCAGAACAGATCGGAGAGGAGTCGTCGTCGTCGATGGCCTCCCTGGGGGAGCGACGGGCCTAATTCAATCCGTAAGTCATCCAATGAGAAAGAACCATAGTGAGTCCCCCCATCAAGGACGTTGTCAACAGCTTCCTCAGTAGTTGCCTGACAATGACTCAGACTGAATTCAGTCAAGTGTTAGTTGTTCTCATCTAGACAGGAAAGAACCAGAGTGAGTCCCCCCATCAAGGACGTTGTCAACAGCTTCCTCAGTAGTTGCCTGACAATGACTCAGACTGAATTCAGTCAGGTGTTAAGTCGTTCTCATCTAGACAGTCACCCAAGGAGGAAAGACCAGAGTCCCTGGGAGTAAACAAAAAGTTCCCTCCGTAATCTGACACCAAGTTGATCCTCAAATGCTATTTTACATACAGGAAGCGGGAAGGACCAAACTGAAGCTTGTTGGTAATAAAACAGGTTGTGAGACTGAGACTGCTCTACTGCTCCTTCCACCTGACGTCTCACACTCAACCCACTCACCATCACACGAGAGAGAGAGAGAGAGAGAGAGCGAGAGAGAGAGAGACAGAGAGAGAGAGAGAGAGAGAGAGAGAGAGAGAGAGAGAGAGAGAGAGAGAGGGAGAGAGAGAGAGAGAGAGAGAGAGAGAGAGAGAGAGAAAAAGAGAGAGAGAAGAGAGAGAGAACTGCCCAGAGAGAGTCCCTTGTGTATCCATTTGTACATTGTTAAAACACTGTATATATATAATATGACATTTGTAATGTCTTTATTGTTTTGAAACTTCTGTATGTGTCATGTTTACTGTTAATTTGTATTGTTTATTTCACTTTTGTATAATATCTACCTCACTTGCTTTGGCAATGTTAACACATGTTTCCCATGCCAATAAAGCCCCTTGAATTGAATTGAGAGAGAGACAGAGAGAGAGAGAGAGACAGAGAGAGAGAGAGAGACAGAGAGAGAGAGAGAGAGAGAGAGAGAGAGAGAGAGAGAGAGAGAGAGAGAGAGCTCCCCAGAGAGACCTGACCACTGTACCGCATCACAACACGAGACACAATGACAGAATGAAAGAGAGAGAATGATGGGAAGGAGAGACAGAGTTGTTGACGACAATGATCCAGCTCAGTGAAAGAGAGGGGAGAGCAGTGTCTCACACACACACACACACACACACACACACACATACACACACCTACACCTGCAGGCCTCTCATGGGGTAAAAGGATACAGACGTAACACTCACAGGACTTTGTGAATAATTTAACGCTACGGAGGAGAATGGAACCATAGACGTCGGGTAGAACACACACACACACACAGGAACATACCGTTAATGAGGAGCTAGGAGGAGGAAGTCGACTACTGGACACACACACCACACACACACACAAACACAGACACAACAGGGTCACAGGAACATACTGTTTTAATGAGGAGCTAGGAGGAGGAAGTCGGACTACTGGACACACACACCACACACACACACAAACAGAGACACAACAGGGTCAAAGGAACATACTGTTTTAATGAGGAGCTAGGAGGAGGAAGTCGACTACTGGACACACACATCTAACCATGGTGTATATAGGTATAGGTCTGTTGACTTCCTGTTGTGGTTGGGGTCCGGGCTGTTGTCATTTGAATAAAGCCACAGAGCAGTTTCCCCTCAGGCTAATAGGCAAAGCTAATGAGAAAGAGTTTTACAACCTGCCGACGAACATTCTCTCACATCAACACACACACACACACACACACTGTTGTCCTCTTCAGCGTGGCCATCTAGCCTCTCCCAACGGTGCCACTGTTACGCGTTCAACCAAAGGGGGATCTAACGCCGACTCGACAAGCGCTACGATATAACGTTAGAACATAATGCTAACGCAGGCCTATGTGAACACTGTGCTACTGGCGTTAGCACATGCTAATGCATAGCATCCCCTTTGTAAAAAGCTATGCTAACGTTAGCACATGCTAATGCATAGCACCCCCTTTGTAAAAAACTATGCTAACGTTAGCACATGCTAATGGATTTGCAAGCCTTTAGCTATGCTAAGCTATGCTAAAGCTATCACATGCTAATGCATAGCATCCCCTTTGTAAAAAGCTATGCTAACGTTAGCACATGCTAATATATTTGCAAGCCTTTAGCTATGCTAAGCTATGCTAACGCTATCACATGCTAATTGGGACGTCTGAAATGGATAGCGGAGAAGAGGGCAGTAGGGCGGACTGTTTCAAATAACCGACCTAGCAAGACATTTCACAGCAGCACTTTTACAGCAGGTTGAGGAATTCTACACTCCCTTTCCAACGACACATGTACCCGCACAGCAAGCATAAACACACACACACACACACACACACACACACACAGAGAGAGAGAGAGAGGACTAAATGTGGCCTAAATCGAGAGGCTATTGCTCCATTGTAATGAAAATTACTCTCTCTCTCTCTCTCTCTCTACCACACCTGCTGTCTCGACCTCTGAATGCTCGGCATGAGAAAAGCCAACTGACATTTACTCCTGAGGTGCTGACCTGTTGCACCCTCGACAACCACTGTGATTATTACTTGAGCCTGCTGGTCATTTATGAACATTTGAACATCTTGGCCATGTTCTGTTATAATCTCCACCCGGCACAGCCAGAAGAGGACTGGCCACCCCTCATAGCCTGGTTCCTCTCTAGGTTTCTTCCTAGGTTCTGGCCTTTCTAGGGAGTTTTTCCTAGCCACCGTGCTTCTACACCTGTATTGCTTGCTATTTGGGGTTTTAGGCTGGGTTTCTGTACAACACTTTGAGATATCGGCTGATGTAAAAATGGCTTTATAGACAGTCTCGTCTTGAACACCCACAACATAATTAAAACACCATGCTTTAAAAGATGTGGCAACAACTTCAAATGGAAGACCTAGGACATAGATATAGAGTAAATAGACTGTATAATATGGACATAGATATAGAGTAAATAGACTGTAAAATATGGACATAGATATAGAGTAAATAGACTGTATAATAAGGACATAGATATAGAGTAAATAGACAGTATAATAAGGACATAGATATAGAGTAAATAGACAGTATAATAAGGACATAGATATAGAGTAAATAGACTGTATAATAAGGACATAGATATAGAGTAAATAGACTGTATAATAAGGACATAGATATAGAGTAAATAGACAGTATAATAAGGACATAGATATAGAGTAAATAGACAGTATAATAAGGACATAGATATAGAGTAAATAGACAGTATAATATGGACATAGATATAGAGTAAATAGACAGTATAATAAGGACATAGATATAGAGTAAATAGACTGTATAATATGGACATAGATATAGAGTAAATAGACAGTATAATAAGGACATAGATATAGACAGTATAATATGGACATAGATATAGAGTAAATAGACAGTATAATAAGGACATAGATATAGAGCAAATAGAGAGTATAATATGGACATAGATATAGAGTAAATAGACTGTATAAAGTGATAGTTTTGTACTCACCTCCATCAGAGACCACAGCAGACTGTAAGAAAATACAGAGATATGGGTAAGACTGTGTTCTCATCAACACACACACATTAACAGACATCAACACACACACACAGAGAGACATGGGTAAGACTGTGTTCTCATCAACACACACATTAACAGACATCAACACACACACACACATTAACAGACATCAACACACACACACACACACACACACACACACACACACACACACACACACACACACATACACACACACACACACACACATACACACACACACACACACACACAGAGAAAATACAGAGAGACATGGGTAAGACTGTGTTCTCATCAACACACACATTAACAGACATCAACACACACACACACATTAACAGACATCAACACACACACACACACACACACACACACACACACACACACACACACACACACACACACACACACACACACACACACACACACACACATACACACACACACACACACAGAGAAAATACAGAGAGACATGGGTAAGACTGTGTTCTCATCAACAAACACACATTAACAGACATCAACAAACACACACACACACACGCAGACACTAATAAAGGTGTGTGGTGTGTGTGTGTGTGTGTGTGTGTGTTTGTGCAGGTGAGTTTGTTTGTGGTGTGTTTAGACATGCAGTAGGATCAGATCAGTGACTCATCCTATATAACCTGAATGACTTTAACCACTATGAGAACCAACGGAGAGAGGAGAGATGGAGGGGAACGAGGAGAGAGGAGATAGGGAGGGAGGGAGAACGAGGAGAGAGGGAGGGGAACGAGGAGAGAGGAGATATGGAGGGGAACGAGGAGAGAGGGAGGGGAATGAGGCGAGAGAAGGAGGAGAACGAGGAGAGAAGAGAGAGGGAGGGGAGAGATGGAGGGGAACGAGGAGAGAGGAGAGATGGAGGGGAACGAGGAGAGATGGAGGGAAACGAGGAGAGAGGGAGGGGAACGAGGAGAGATGGAGGGGAGAGGGAGGGGAACGAGAAGAGAGGAGAGAGAGAGATGGCTAAATGAAAGCGAAGAGAGAAAGGAGAGAGGAGATTTAGTGGAGGAGAGAGTGAGTTCTCAGCTATAATCTATACCATCTCTGTCTTGCTCATGCCTGTGATGTTTACTGTAAAACCAGCCAGAGAGATCTGGTGGAAAAATACAGTTGGCAAAAGACCACGGGTAGCTGAGGACTTAACGACACACACACACACACACACACACACACACACACACACACACACACACACACACACACACACACACACACACACACACACACACACACACACACACACACACACACACACACACACACACACACACACACACACACACACACACACACACACACGCACGCTTGAGTATAGATGGTTTGCATTCTCATAATGTGGTTTCCACATGTGTCCAGCCCCCTCCCCCTCTTCCCTCCAGTCTGATCCCAGACAATCATCTGTGGTTCCAGAGGTTTGGCCCCAAGTCCCTTCTCTTCTTTCCCCGTCTCTCTCTCTATCTCTCCCTCCCATGTGTCTTCTTCCCTCACTTTATTCTCTATCCCTCTCCCTTCCATGTGTCTTCTTCACTCACTTTATTCTCTCTCTCTCTCCCTTTCATGTGTCTTCTTCCCTCACTTTATTCTCTCTCTCTCTCTCTCCTTCCATGTGTCTTCTTCCCTCACTTTATTCTCTCTCTCCCTTCCATGTGTCTTCTTCCCTCACTTTATTCTCTCTCTCTCTCTCCTTCCATGTGTCTTCTTCCCTCACTTTTTATTAACAATGTTCTGGTCTGAGTGGTATTATACAGTTGGACCTAATGTTCTGGTCTGAGTGGTATTATACAGTTGGACCTAACAGGAAACATGTTCTGGTCTGAGTGGTATTATACAGTTGGACCTAATGTTCTGGTCTGAGTGGTGTTATACAGTTGGACCTAATGTTCTGGTCTGAGTGGTATTATACAGTTGGACCTAATGTTCTGGTCTGAGTGGTGTTATACAGTTGGACCTAATGTTCTGGTCTGAGTGGTGTTATACAGTTGGACCTAACAGGAAACATGTTCTGGTCTGAGTGGTATTATACAGTTGGACCTAATGTTCTGGTCTGAGTGGTATTATACAGTTGGACCTGACAGGAAACATGTTCTGGTCTGAGTGGTATTATACAGTTGGACCTAACAGGAAACATGTTCTGGTCTGAGTGGTATTATACAGTTGGACCTAACAGGAAACATGTTCTGGTCTGGGTGGTGTTATACAGTTGGACCTAATGTTCTGGTCTGAGTGGTGTTATACAGTTGGACCTAACAGGAAACATGTTCTGGTCTGAGTGGTGTTATACAGTTGGACCTAATGTTCTGGTCTGAGTGGTGTTATACAGTTGGACCTAATGTTCTGGTCTGAGTGGTGTTATACAGTTGGACCTAATGTTCTGGTCTGAGTGGTATTATACAGTTGGACCTAACAGGAAACATGTTCTGGTCTGAGTGGTATTATACAGTTGGACCTAATGTTCTGGTCTGAGTGGTATTATACAGTTGGACCTAACAGGAAACATGTTCTGGTCTGGGTGGTGTTATACAGTTGGACCTAATGTTCTGGTCTGAGTGGTATTATACAGTTGGACCTAACAGGAAACCTGTTCTGGTCTGAGTGGTATTATACAGTTGGACCTAACAGGAAACATGTTCTGGTCTGAGTGGTATTATACAGTTGGACCTAACAGGAAACATGTTCTGGTCTGAGTGGTATTATACAGTTGGACCTAATGTTCTGGTCTGAGTGGTATTATACAGTTGGACCTAATGTTCTGGTCTGAGTGGTATTATACAGTTGGACCTAATGTTCTGGTCTGAGTGGTGCTATACAGTTGGACCTAATGTTCTGGTCTGAGTGGTGTTATACAGTTGGACCTAATGTTCTGGTCTGAGTGGTATTATACAGTTGGACCTAATGTTCTGGTCTGAGTGGTGTTATACAGTTGGACCTAACAGGAAACATGTTCTGGTCTGAGTGGTGTTATACAGTTGGACCTAACAGGAAACATGTTCTGGTCTGAGTGGTGTTATACAGTTGGACCTAATGTTCTGGTCTGAGTGGTATTATACAGTTGGACCTAATGTTCTGGTCTGAGTGGTGTTATACAGTTGGACCTAACAGGAAACATGTTCTGGTCTGAGTGGTGTTATACAGTTGGACCTAACAGGAAACATGTTCTGGTCTGAGTGGTATTATACAGTTGGACCTAACAGGAAACATGTTCTGGTCTGAGTGGTGTTATACAGTTGGACCTAATGTTCTGGTCTGAGTGGTGTTATACAGTTGGACCTAATGTTCTGGTCTGAGTGGTGTTATACAGTTGGACCTAATGTTCTGGTCTGAGTGGTGTTATACAGTTGGACCTAATGTTCTGGTCTGAGTGGTATTATACAGTTGGACCTAATGTTCTGGTCTGAGTGGTATTATACAGTTGGACCTAATGTTCTGGTCTGAGTGGTGTTATACAGTTGGACCTAACAGGAAACATGTTCTGGTCTGAGTGGTATTATACAGTTGGACCTAATGTTCTGGTCTGAGTGGTATTATACAGTTGGACCTAACAGGAAACATGTTCTGGTCTGAGTGGTATTATACAGTTGGACCTAACAGGAAACATGTTCTGGTCTGAGTGGTATTATACAGTTGGACCTAATGTTCTGGTCTGAGTGGTATTATACAGTTGGACCTAATGTTCTGGTCTGAGTGGTATTATACAGTTGGACCTAACAGGAAACATGTTCTGGTCTGAGTGGTGTTATACAGTTGGACCTAATGTTCTGGTCTGAGTGGTGTTATACAGTTTAGGTCCAACTGTATAAAATCACACAGGCTAGATGGTAGCAACCTGGAAGGCTTGTTTACGTGTGTGTGAGTTTATGAGTGTGTGTGTGTGTGTGTGTGAGTGTGTGTGTGTGTGTGTGTGTGTGTGTGTGTGTGAGAGAGTTTATGAGTGTGTGTGTGTGTGTGTGTGTGTGTGTGTGTGTGAGTTTATGAGTGTGTGTGTGTGTGTGTGTGTGTGTGAGAGAGTTTATGAGTGTGTGTGTGTGTGTGTGTGTGTGTGTGTGTGTGTGAGAGTTTATGAGTGTGTGTGTGTGTGTGTGTGTGTGTGTGTGTGTGTGTGTGTGTGTGTGTGTGTGTGTGAGAGAGTTTATGAGTGTGTGTGTGTGTGTGTGTGTGTGTGTGTGTGTGTGTGTGTGTGTGTGTGTGTGTGTGTGTGTGTGAGTGTGTGTGTGTGTGTGTGTGTGTGTGTGTGTGTAACGGGTTCACATCAGGGTTATAGTAGAGTTTACAACTGTCCTTCTCTTCTCTTGTCATAATATTAATATAACACATTAACAGGGTACAACCATAAAAAACTATTTTAAAACAATCCAAACTTTCCTAAATGTTCCAAGGATGAAACTAGACAGGAGCTGTTAACCCTGTCTCCTTAGTAACCCTGTCTCCTTAGTAACCCTGTCTCCTCAGTAACCCTGTCTCCTTAGTAACCCTGTCTCCTTATTAACCCTGTCTCCTTAGTAACCCTGTCTCCTTAGTAACCCTGTCTCCTTAGTAACCCTGTCTCCTCAGTAACCCTGTCTCCTTATTAACCCTGTCTCCTTAGTAACCCTGTCTCCTTATTAACCCTGTCTAATTAGTAACCCTGTCTCCTCAGTAACCCTGTCTCCTTAGTAACCCTGTCTCCTTATTAACCCTGTCTCCTTAGTAACCCTGTCTCCTTAGTAACCCTGTCTCCTCAGTAACCCTGTCTCCTTAGTAACCCTGTCTCCTTATTAACCCTGTCTCCTTAGTAACCCTGTCTCCTCAGTAACCCTGTCTCCTTAGTAACTCTGTCTCCTTATTAACCCTGTCTCCTTAGTAACCCTGTCTCCTTAGTAACCCTGTCTCCTTAGTAACCCTGTCTCCTCAGTAACCCTGTCTCCTTATTAACCCTGTCTCCTTAGTAACCCTGTCTCCTTATTAACCCTGTCTAATTAGTAACCCTGTCTCCTTAGTAACCCTGTCTCCTTATTAACCCTGTCTCCTTAGTAACCCTGTCTCCTTATTAACCCTGTCTCCTTAGTAACCCTGTCTCATTAGTAACCCTGTCTCCTTAGTAACCCTGTCTCCTCAGTAACCCTGTCTCCTTATTAACCCTGTCTCATTAGTAACCCTGTCTCATTAGTAACCCTGTCTCCTTAGTAACCCTGTCTCCTTAGTAACCCTGTCTCCTCAGTAACCCCGTCTCCTTAGTAACCCTGTCTCCTTAGTAACCCTGTCTCCTTAGTAACCCTGTCTCCTTAGTAACAATGTCTCAGTAACCCTGTCTCAGTAATGATGATAACCCTGTCTCAGTAACCCTGTCTCAGTAATGATAGTAACCCTGTCTCAGTAATGATATTAACCCTGTCTCAGTAATCCTGTCTCAGTAATGATATTAACCCTGTCTCAGTAATGATATTAACCCTGTCTCAGTATCCCTGTCTCAGTAACCCTGTCTCAGTAACGATAGTAACCCTGTCTCAGTAACCCTGTCTCAGTAATGATATTAACCCTGTCTCAGTAATGATATTAACCCTGTCTCAGTAACCCTGTCTCAGTAACCCTGTCTCAGTAATGATAGTAACCCTGTCTCAGTAACCCTGTCTCAGTAACCCTGTCTCAGTAATGATAGTAACCCTGTCTCAGTAACCCTGTCTCAGTAACCCTGTCTCAGTAATGATAGTAACTCTGTCTCAGTAACCCTGTCTCAGTAATGATATTAACCCTGTCTCAGTAACCCTGTCTCAGTAATGATATTAACCCTGTCTCAGTAACCCTGTCTCAGTAATGATATTAACCCTGTCTCAGTAATGATATTAACCCTGTCTCAGTAACCCTGTCTCAGTAATGATATTAACCCTGTCTCAGTAACCCTGTCTCAGTAACCCTGTCTCAGTAACGATAGTAACCCTGTCTCAGTAACCCTGTCTCAGTAACGATAGTAACCCTGTCTCAGTAACCCTGTCTCAGTAACCCTGTCTCAGTAATGATATTAACCCTGTCTCAGTAACCCTGTCTCAGTAACCCTGTCTCAGTAATGATATTAACCCTGTCTCAGTAATGATATTAACCCTGTCTCAGTAACCCTGTCTCAGTAATGATATTAACCCTGTCTCAGTAATGATAGTAACCCTGTCTCAGTAATGATAGTAACCCTGTCTCAGTAACCCTGTCTCAGTAATGATGTTAATCCTGTCTCAGTAACCCTGTCTCAGTAACCCTGTCTCAGTAACCCTGTCTCAGTAATGATAGTAACCCTGTCTCAGTAACCCTGTCTCAGTAACCCTGTCTCAGTAATGATGTTAACCCTGTCTCAGTAACCCTGTCTCAGTAACCCTGTCTCAGTAATGATATTAACCCTGTCTCAGTAACCCTGTCTCAGTAATGATAGTAACCCTGTCTCAGTAACCCTGTCTCAGTAATGATATTAACCCTGTCTCAGTAATGATATTAACCCTGTCTCAGTAATGATATTAACCCTGTCTCAGTAACCCTGTCTCAGTAATGATATTAACCCTGTCTCAGTAACCCTGTCTCAGTAAACCTGTCTCAGTAACGATAGTAACCCTGTCTCAGTAACGATAGTAACCCTGTCTCAGTAACCCTGTCTCAGTAACCCTGTCTCAGTAATGATAGTAACCCTGTCTCAGTAACCCTGTCTCAGTAATGATAGTAACCCTGTCTCAGTAACCCTGTCTCAGTAATGATATTAACCCTGTCTCAGTAACGATAGTAACCCTGTCTCAGTAACCCTGTCTCAGTAATGATATTAACCCTGTCTCAGTAATGATAGTAACCCTGTCTCCGTAATGATTTTAACCCTGTCTCAGTAATGATATTAACCCTGTCTCAGTAACCCTGTCTCAGTAACCCTGTCTCAGTAACGATAGTAACCCTGTCTCAGTAACCCTGTCTCATTAGTAACCCTGTCTCCTTAGTAACCCTTTCTCCTTAGTAACCCTGTCTCCTTAGTAACCCTGTCTCCTCAGTAACCCCGTCTCCTTAGTAACCCTGCCTCCTTAGTAACCCTGTCTCCTTAGTAACAATGTCTCAGTAACCCTGTCTCAGTAATGATGTTAACCCTGTCTCAGTAACCCTGTCTCAGTAACCCTGTCTCAGTAATGATATTAACCCTGTCTCAGTAATCCTGTCTCAGTAATGATATTAACCCTGTCTCAGTAATCCTGTCTCAGTAATGATAGTAACCCTGTCTCAGTAACCCTGTCTCAGTAACGATATTAACCCTGTCTCAGTAACCCTGTCTCAGTAATGATATTAACCCTGTCTCAGTAACCCTGTCTCAGTAACCCTGTCTCAGTAACGATAGTAACCCTGTCTCAGTAACCCTGTCTCATTAGTAACCCTGTCTCCTTAGTAACCCTTTCTCCTTAGTAACCCTGTCTCCTTAGTAACCCTGTCTCCTCAGTAACCCCGTCTCCTTAGTAACCCTGTCTCCTTAGTAACCCTGTCTCCTTAGTAACAATGTCTCAGTAACCCTGTCTCAGTAATGATGTTAACCCTGTCTCAGTAACCCTGTCTCAGTAACCCTGTCTCAGTAATGATATTAACCCTGTCTCAGTAATCCTGTCTCAGTAATGATATTAACCCTGTCTCAGTAATCCTGTCTCAGTAATGATAGTAACCCGGTCTCAGTAACCCTGTCTCAGTAATGATATTAACCCTGTCTCAGTAACCCTGTCTCAGTAATGATATTAACCCTGTCTCAGTAACCCTGTCTCAGTAATGATATTAACCCTGTCTCAGTAATGATAGTAACCCTGTCTCAGTAACCCTGTCTCAGTAATGATGTTAATCCTGTCTCAGTAACCCTGTCTCAGTAACCCTGTCTCAGTAATGATAGTAACCCTGTCTCAGTAACCCTGTCTCAGTAACCCTGTCTCAGTAATGATGTTAACCCTGTCTCAGTAACCCTGTCTCAGTAACCCTGTCTCAGTAATGATATTAACCCTGTCTCAGTAACCCTGTCTCAGTAATGATAGTAACCCTGTCTCAGTAACCCTGTCTCAGTAATGATATTAACCCTGTCTCAGTAATGATATTAACCCTGTCTCAGTAATGATATTAACCCTGTCTCAGTAACCCTGTCTCAGTAATGATATTAACCCTGTCTCAGTAACCCTGTCTCAGTAATGATATTAACCCTGTCTCAGTAACCCTGTCTCAGTAACCCTGTCTTAGTAACCCTGTCTCAGTAACGATAGTAACCCTGTCTCAGTAACCCTGTCTCAGTAATGATATTAACCCTGTCTCAGTAATGATATTAACCCTGTCTCAGTAACCCTGTCTCAGTAATGGTATTAACCCTGTCTCAGTAACCCTGTCTCAGTAATGATATTAACCCTGTCTCAGTAATGATGTTAACCCTGTCTCAGTAACCCTGTCTCAGTAATGATATTAACCCTGTCTCAGTAACCCTGTCTCAGTAACCCTGTCTCAGTAACCCTGTCTCATTAATGATATTAACCCTGTCTCAGTAATGATATTAACCCTGTCTCAGTAACCCTGTCTCAGTAACCCTGTCTCAGTAATGATAGCAACCCTGTCTCAGTAACCCTGTCTCAGCAACCCTGTCTCAGTAATGATAGTAACCCTGTCTCAGTAACCCTGTCTCAGTAATGATATTAACCCTGTCTCAGTAACGATAGTAACCCTGTCTCAGTAACCCTGTCTCAGTAATGATATTAACCCTGTCTCAGTAACCCTGTCTCAGTAATGATATTAACCCTGTCTCAGTAATGATATTAACCCTGTCTCAGTAACCCTGTCTCAGTAATGATATTAACCCTGTCTCAGTAATGATAGTAACCCTGTCTCCGTAATGATATTAACCCTGTCTCAGTAATGATAGTAACCCTGTCTCCGTAATGATATTAACCCTGTCTCAGTAATGATATTAACCCTGTCTCAGTAACCCTGTCTCAGTAACGATAGTAACCCTGTCTCAGTAACGATAGTAACCCTGTCTCAGTAATGATAGTAACCCTGTCTCAGTAACCCTGTCTCAGTAATGATATTAACCCTGTCTCAGTAACCCTGTCTCCGTAATGATATTAACCCTGTCTCAGTAATGATATTAACCCTGTCTCAGTAACCCTGTCTCAGTAACGATAGTAACCCTGTCTCAGTAACGATAGTAACCCTGTCTCAGTAACCCTGTCTCAGTAACCCTGTCTCAGTAACCCTGTCTCAGTAATGATATTAACCCTGTCTCAGTAACCCTGTCTCAGTAACCCTGTCTCAGTAACCCTGTCTCAGTAATGATATTAACCCTGTCTCAGTAATGACATTAACCCTGTCTCAGTAACCCTGTCTCAGTAATGATATTAACCCTGTCTCAGTAACCCTGTCTCAGTAACCCTGTCTCAGTAATGATATTAACCCTGTCTCAGTAATGATGTTAACCCTGTCTCAGTAACCCTGTCTCAGTAATGATATTAACCCTGTCTCAGTAGCCCTGTCTCAGTAACCCTGTCTCAGTAACCCTGTCTAAGTAACCCTGTCTCAGTAATGATGTTAACCCT